>NW_019214372.1:2055-15633 GCF_002532875.2 Varroa jacobsoni | reverse complement strand
ATATATTAAAGAAGATAGATTTTACTCAGAATGAGTTCATTGTAAAATTAAATCTTGAATTTAAAAGAACATGCTTGTTATACTGCTGCAATAGGAGCTAGACACATGTCTGATTTCTCATCTCCTATTGTATAATACCCATGTCGTCTAATCTACAATTTCTTTCTGTCACTGACTGCCTAATGATATGACGGTGAGTGGCTCTAAGGGTTCCAATTTTCTTTTCACCTATGAATATTAGGTCTCTGAACAAAAATCTGTTCTTCCAAATGAGCTTCACTGGGATTATGGTGTCTATAAAACTTCATCCATTTCAGCTGACCGTTATGTTTTGTTTTAACTGGTGAAGCCAGCCGGAATTGAAACACGCTTAACCGTGTTGTTGAGTAGGGGATCCGTTCGCCCGCGCTTATCCCTGTGTGGGCATTTTTACGGTTCTATTACTAATCTTATCCTATAGCCGACCGTTGACTTGCCAATTACGTTCTCAGCTAGTATCGGCCACAGAACCATAACAATATCTTACGACTTATAACAACGATGCATACAATTTTTCTTCGCGTAGAGCAGCAGCTAGAACACACGCACCATATATATGTCGTACCAGTGAAGTAATCCGTAGTTAATTTAATGAAAGATTTACCGATAAATATAACCGGTAATTATATATCGGATAATTATAATTACTATAATTTATATATGTCCTACGATTAGGTTTGGTGGTGGTACAAAACACATATATACACTAAGAATAAGTTGTGGAGGTTTGCACACGAGGTGAATTTGGGTCATCTGTGATTCTAGTTTTGGCCTCTAATTGGCTGACCAAGGCAAGGCAGTACCCGTTAAAGGGCATGTGATAACTTCAAAAATGTAAATTAATGCGTTACTTCGTGATGTCATGTTGCTGGCAGATTTGTTACGATCTTCAAAAGCTTTCGGCATCGATGTGCGCCTTCGTTGTAGTTTACTATAGGCGTAGAGCTAACTTGCTTGCGTCTTGAATAGCTTGTATAAATTTACGTATAATCCCTTTTATGACCATGAGCTCCCTGACTGAGGAAGTTAGACTTCATTAAAAAAAAATAATCGTTTCAATGTGAATAATATCTGACTTTGGCCACCCTATACCGTTTTATAGGGCTGCACATCATGTAAAGCATAAGTAAACGTGAATCATAATCAGGGTTATAAATTACGTCTCGCTACGGGCGCACCCATATTATATGCACAACCCACCTACAGAACACAAAGATACTAGCCTATTTTTATGTATAGGATTATTTGTTTGGCTTCTAAATATCAAATCTTGAGGGTTTATGATTAGTTTTTTACACTTGCCTATATATGCACATATAATCTGTTGCAGCATATAAGCTGTCAGTTTATATGACATTGATTTACATATGAAGATTACATCAATTTGTGTGCGTGTCTCTATCTAATATATAGATAACTATATAGACCAATTGTATAACCTTCAGCCAGAGGGAATCGGAGCAGATCACTAGTTTTAGAAGACGAACGGCTTTCAAACGGTCGGCTCATTTGTTCATCAACGCCTTGCGCTGAATGGTATGCGCCAGTGGCCAAGCTACATCGTTACGTTCAGCAAAAGTTCCCGTTACACAGTGCCACCAGTGATACCAGCAGTAGCAATACGCACGAAGCCGTTAGTTTAGTAGCGTTAACACTACACTCGCCGACAATTACGGCCTGAAGGAAACTTCCGAATGCTGGGAGCTCGAGGGCACCAGAAAAAAAGAGGCGACTATCAATATCATACTCCAGACAGGCAGAAGGTATATATACAGGCCGATTGGATAGCTCAGAACGGTGCCGCAGTGGAAACAGCGGCATATTGAGATACACAGGTGCAAACCTAACAAAGAAAAACGCCGGCTACAGGCGCAGGCCGATTGCGGCCTAGCGATTTAGCTGAGTACCAACACCTGTATGGATCAACAGCACCTTGCCTGCCAGCCGCATCAGTTTAATGCGCAGACGGACGTACACGCATACACGCGCGCACGTACATATACACACGTAGACACATAAATATGAGCTGTGAACGGAGGTAGCAACAAGATTGCCAAAAACAAAGCTTGTTGCTGGCGAGAACGAGACAATACACAATGAACGAAGGTAAATTCACACATTTTGATTTAGAAGGTAAACGTAGTACTGAACTCATGGCAATGATGGGCATAACAAGACAGTAATGTATATAAAAAGCTTACAACATTTCGAAACCATGTAAATCACTTGGACTATTTTAACCTAGGCAAAATATCTAGCTTGAACAAAACAGGTGGGCAAGTAAGTATCTATGAACTTCCTAAAAAATTATACTTGTTTCGTTAGTATGCTTTTTGAGATATAACTACACGAGACAACGTATGCAACAACCGAATGATTCGATACCAGTCAGAGTGAAAGAGCTATTCTGAACGTCAACACTATCATACATTTAATTATAATTCCGTAGCTGATGAAAATGATGAAAGCACCGATAGATACGCAACATGTGTGTAAATAGAAATCGGATATTATTTCGTTTTACTTACAGATTATCGCCGCCGACGTTCAGCCGATATAGATGTCTTAAGTACGTTCGCCCTACAAGGTATCGATACTTGTTTACGTTTGTCACGCAGTGGTTATCCGTGACAAGGCACCACTCACTATTCGCGTGCATTCGCTAGCCAGGTCTAGTGAGTCCAAACACTTTTTTTAATCTACAGACACGTACAAGCACAGCTTCGGTTCTGCAAATTGACCGTAAGTTTTTGCTGTTTCCTGCAATTAATGTTGGCACCCACGTTCAGCGCTTCAATCAACGGCTTTGCAAGATTTGAAAATTTCAATCGCCGCTGATATTGAGTCTGATCCAATGGTCTTTCCAGCCTCAGTTAAGTTTCAAAGATAATGACAACGGAGATGTTGGAAAGGGCTTAGCTGAGGGGCAGATAAGATCAGATAGAGTTATCTAGTAAGTCTGTCAGTTCAGATTAGAAGATTAGATCAGATGAATAAACAGAGCAGTCCGAAAATTAGGCGATCTCTGGTGAGCGTACGTTCTCCAACGTTCGAAGGTCAAGAGAAGCCCTTGATACCAAGAGATTCCCTGATATTATCCTCCAAAAAAGATCGACCGGTTGCAAACTAATCTGTTGTGGGTGTCTGTCGGTCGATGCATAAAAGCAAAGCGTAATCGGTTCTTCAATGTCTCGGATCAGACAAAGAGAAAAGGGAAAATGAATAGTCGAAAGGAGAAAGTCACTCGGAGAGAAACTCTCCTGTGAGCCGGACGCCGGGCAGTCTGCGAATGACGGAACAACCGTCGGAACTGCCCGAGCTGGAGCATCGAGGGACCCGATGCCGGGAACCCGCCATATACACATATAAACACACGCACACACACATGAACAGTTGGACAGTATCGACAAGCCCAGGCTAGACGGCGACGAGAAAGGAGGTTGCCGCCGCGGGCGATGGTGAACGAGGCGAAAAACAGCAGAAAGCGGGAGAGAGAGTCGCAGACACAAGTAACCAGCCCAAATCAGCTTTAGTGTCGACGGCGCTGAGTAGAGCAACGCCGCCGCAACCACCGTGGAAACCAAACAAGAACACCAAAGGCGAATCCTGCCTCCTGTACGAAGTTCGACAGAAGAAGGCGGACCAGGATACGCAGAAGAAGCTACAGCCGCGGCAATAGCACGAGGACCAGGAAGAGCGGGAAAGAATATATCGAATTGAGTAAGTGATCGCGCTGCTGGGCAGGCAGAAAAACAGCTGCAGCGGTAGCAGCAGCGGCCGTACGGAACGTCTATTGCAGAAAAATAGAGGCGCGGTCACTGGCAAAGATAATAGCACTATTCGTCCTATGGCTGCTGTTGCCGTTAGCAGCGGCTGCATCTGCTGCGGCTCCAAGGAAGTCAACGACAATATTGGCAGAAAAGGTCTCCATATCGAATGCCTCGTTGTGTTCATCTTCTCTCTACTAGCCCTCTTTCTTTAATTCGCCACAATGGCCACTGCTACCCTTTTCAGCGTTCCCTAGTGATTGCGAAGGTTCCTATGTCGTTAGACCAGAGGCAGACAATAAAGGCTTTCTAAAACAGCCCGAATTTTTTAATATCCACTAAACCCGTATTCTTACGTGACCAGTTTTGATCATTTAGAGTCAAATCCCGGCCACTATCTTCGTCTACGGTTGGGTCAATTTTTGGTTCCTTTCTGTTATAGTGGTCCTTGTTATTAATCTCATCATTTTATTGATGTATCCAGGTTCTTTCCAACGAGCCTTACTGTTTATGAGTTATGGTTTTCATGGCCTTTCGGAGACCCATGCGGCTGCACTCCCCGTACAATAAAAAGTATACAGCTTCTATTTTTACTAAAAATCGTTTTTACGTTTCGTTTTTTACAGGGGCTCCTAACGGTACGATGTTCGTTTACAACAATTAAAGATATATATATAGTCCAAGCTCTGAGCCTATCCCTGCATTACAGGTCGCATGCGAGAACTTTTTTGCGCCAATATAAGCTTTACTTCAATAATCGTGGTAGTTTTAAGTTTCCATTGTAATGGCTTCATTTACCAGTAACTTACTGATAGCACTTATACATTTGAATTCGTCGAATAGGTGCTGACCTGAACATCTGTGTTCCTACAATTTTTAGGAGCCCGTGCTTACTTTGCTGAAAGGAAATACAAGATCAAAATGACTCTCCTAAATCTCGTAGCGTGGACCTACAGTAAAGATTTATCTTCATGAAAGCTTTACAAAAAAAATTTTAATAATTTATTATCATACGTATTTTGTTAAATCAACTGAGTTGTTTAAATGATGTATTCAGTACGACAATGACCTTATTGACCGGGGTCGATTCCTTTTAAATTCGGACGACTTCTCTTATCGAATAGAAAGAAACAAAGCGATCGTGTTTGATTGCACGTCGTAAATAAGTTCTTTTTCAGAGTTGTGTTGATCAACAATTGAATATCTTTGAAGTATATCAGGCAACTCGAACCCTTTGCTATCTGTAAAAGTATCACTTTCTGGTTTGACCAAACATGATAAACCTCTATCGATTCAACTACATTCAGTCGCTGATACAAAGTTCTGACGTCTACGTATTTTTTTGGCGGGTCAACAACACAATATCAGAGTAACTATGTGGACCCACATAGGACATGCATCATCGTAAGGCTTATAGGAATCTTGTTGAGTTTGTAAAACTAATCTAAGAGATTTGTTGTTCCCCACTGTACCCAAGGCAACGAAGTCGCCATCGGTCTTCGCGAATTTCTTGCGTACGGTTCGTAGGCTCGATCTTCAAGGCTTGCATTGTTGGGAGCTGAAAGCGATAACGTAGATCTCGGACAACAGTGGCGAGCCAGCTGGGAGATATGTAAAGCGATTTCGGATCACGATGTGTAGTCCAAGTACTCTTTCGAGGAAAACGGTTTTAAATTTTCCACTGTAAGATCTTCTCAAACAACGGATATCCCATGTGTTCTAATCAGAGTGATCACGAGGTCGAACATGCTGAGAGCGGCTACGACGTACAAGTGATGATTTAATTTGATCGTCATGCGGCCAGCATTGTTTTCTTGCACCTTCTACTGACGTACACAGTGAAATTTCTGCCGTTCCCACAGAAGAGCAGCCCCAAGTACGAAAATCAATTGACCTAAACGAAGGGCGACCCAGCGAGGTACAGAGTGTTACTGGCCATTGTCTAGTATTAGCTTCTAAGTTGCGCGGCTTCCGTCTTGGTCAAATTTACGGTCAGTCCCAAACCTGCCGCATAGGATCGGGCTAGAACTTGTTGCACGACCCGTATAACACTAAGTTGTCTGCATACAATATAACTTTCTCGGCCCTCTTATTTGATCAAGGAGACCTTTATGGATGAGTAGAATGGAAATGGAGAAGTAGAGCAGACTTAGATTGTCACCCTAAGCCAGGAGAGTTTTCTATATTAAGGGCGGCAGTTCCACCACTCAGTCGTCGATGGTCATTTTTCTATCCTAAAAAATTGCAGAAAAAAAGGTTGAGCACATTCATAGGATCACTCGTTTTAGCCACCGCGAGTATAACTCTGGACGCCGAGCTGAGGGCTGTCGACAGTTCTTTTTCGACTTCGGCCATCAGGACTCGGCATGCCGTTTCTGTGAAACGCTTTCTCCGGAACCCATGTTGCTCCGTTGGAATGGCGTGTACGCTTTTTAAGCAGCTGTCTAGTACCTTAATCAACCAACCGAAGAGCAGCTTATAATAAACGCTTTTGTTCGATATTCTCCGCCGTTATGACGGCTCGATTGGGTCACCTTTCTTTTAAGGATCATTAACAGGGTAGCATCTCTCCATTAAGCTGAGAGAGTACCAATATGTAAAGATCTATCAAATAGTGATGTTCAGCATGATACCAGACCGACGGCTTATTTAAAATGCTTGTTGTAGACCTTGTCTAGACCGGCAGCTTGTCTGTTGCGTAAGCGTTTAACACACTGCAATTGTTCCTGTTTTGTGAGACCTCTTTGAAGAATATTGCAGAAGAGTATTGACATCCTCGTTTTCCATAATGCTGCGGAAAAGGGGCACCGCATGTAGTATCCTATCTTTTCACACAAACAGCTCTGAGATATGGTTTGCAAGGGCCAAGGAGCAACGTTCTGCATCGGCGATCTGACAGGTCTCCAGCTATTCAAAATATGATTGCCTTTGTCACGCTTTCGGCAAATTTCGGCAATACGTTTAAAAAACGGAGGCTAGAGGGTAGAAATCGAGATGTACATAGGTTATAAGTTTGAAGGCCATCTGGATCCTCCGAGCAGGGCTGCCAGTATAGCTAACAATGGTTTGTGCTTCTGGAAAAAATGGAGGGTCTGTATTAGAGGCCAGAGAAATTCAGTCAGATGTTGCGCATAAGATTCGGCATATACCACGTCAGGTACAAGAAGAACTTCATGAGTATGTTACGGGAACTCGCCTACACATAAGCATCGCGACGGGCGGATCTTACCCTCTTCCGGCTATGGTCGTCGTAAATATATTAATAACGGAACTTCCTGCACATCCTTAGGGAATCCATTTCAACGCCATACACCCTTGTATTCGTATAAGCTTATAAAGAACCAGACTGCTTAAAAGGTCATCTTCGCCCGGTGTTCAAAGTAAACGTTTGGTTTACGTGTGACATATTGTCTAAGTACCTCGTGCAGTGAGGGAGGCCACAACAATCAACTTCGAATGAATATCATGAAAAAAACATGTTTTTCATTTAGTTTCGACTTTAAACGCATAGGGAAAATATAAAGTGCAGCGACCCTTGTAACAAATCTAGTAGAGCTTTTATTCATCAGCCCTCGTTCGCACAGTACAGGGTGGCAGTACGCAAATACTCCTACCGTGGTAACTATCCGATGGAGCCTGTTTTCTTGCAGGGCGACCCCTAATAGGTAAAATGACCGAACCTTCCGTTCTGGTGAGATGAAAGCCTGCGATGCCATCAGCACGTCTTCGCCATTATTTTCCTAGTTCATAATTAGGGCTGCGGTCAGTTAATGAAATAGATAATTAATTTACCCAACGACGCAAACAGTGCGACATTAAAATGACGCATGCTTCACTGAAACAGTAGCTACTGTGCCATTTCGTCAAACAAATTCCCGCTGCCTATAGTCACAACGGCAAATCTGAAGAGTTGGACCTTTGCAGGCGTCCGTCCCATCCGATTTAGGTGAAGTCGTACGCACGTAATGCGGTCCGGTGTGTAAAACGCCAGCACTTTAATTGAATGTCGCGATCGAAAGCGGCCGCTTTAGCCGTAAACGTTTGCCTTACAAATACGTTTTAGTCAACTAAGAAGAAACGCCGCCCTGTCTAGCCGCCAATAAGAAGCTGAACTTTATAATTACTTCCAATTTACTTAGGAAGGCCAAAATTTCCGGCAGATACATCTGCTTCGCGCGTCAACCTGGGGAAAGCACTAAAAAAAAACACTGGATCCCTGAATTACAAGTTTTAATAGTGCTAAAACTCACTAGATCGACGGAACGCGAAAAGCAAGGTGGAGAAGTTGACGATGGTTTTTACTAGCGGTGCGAATCGCACAACGTTCTACTGCGAAGCAACTCCATACATATAGGACATGTTAGCTACAAAATAAGCTAATTAGTTTTCCTTTGCTGATCGGCGAAGTAACGCGGACCAAAATTATACTCACATATTAACCTTAGACATCGCATATCCCTGAAATAACATTGTTCTTCCTCATAGAATCCTTTTCTTGTGGAACAATGCCCATTCTGTAGCATGACTATTTTACGGTAGACAAGAATTTTTGATGTCAACGACATCATTACATAATCGAACATGGGTTTCGATGTACACTCGAGTAAAAACAAGTTTCTCTGAACGCAACTTCAAGACCTTGGTCAAACAGTGGATTCCGTGGCAAACAAGGGCCGTCACAAAAATGGGACGAAGGCCTTTGTGCGCGTTTGTCCGCAATTGATGGAACAATTCCTTAAGCATATTCAATATACGATGTATGTCAATATTCTGAATACGTATGGATGGGCTCCAGCCAACCTCATCCAACGTTTCAGGTTTGAAATTTTATTTAATTTCTCTCTAATTGTACTAGATTACGTTCCTAGTCATTGTTTGTCCGTAAGGTCTGTGTACGTAATTGGAAACAACGTACCTTAGTGAACGTATGCATTGTGTCGGTGAGAGTGTTTTGCTGACCGCTTCTTTCGGTGGGCCCAATCTACAATCTGCCCACATCGCTACAACAAATGTCTGAATTCTGACAATGATCGCTTCTTACCCCAATTTCGGTTCTCTTTTACGGCAAATTCAGTGTCTTTGGCTAACTGTAATAAATGACTTGCTGACAGTAGGCCATCGGAAAGACTAAATACATAAAACGCCAGGGTACCACTATCCCAGTCAGATGTGACTCAATTAGGCATCTGTATTTGTAGAGCAATGTGGCAAATAAAAACGGTGCAAAAGATAGATTCCAGCGAATGCCAGCAGCTTTGGAAATTGCGTTAAATAGAGTGCATGAATGAATGTTCACCGAGACACAAACGAGGCGGGAATTTAGAAATCACCGACTCACTGCTCCCAACTATATAATTTTGACGTACATGGAAGTTATTTAGAAATCCGCTAGACCTTACGTTTGTTAAAGCCTTAGGTGCTTAGGAAAGTGGGTATGACAGGCATTCACCTATGACTACAGTTATACATAGTGCTCCCCTTTTTCCTCCACTTTTCGCTACGGTTCTTTGACTGAATTAAGCAGAGGTCACACCAAATCAGTGCACAAAAACGCAGTTGTGTGTTGTGCGGATGATCGAGCTGGACGAAAACCGGGTACGTAGAGTTGCGATCGGTACGGGAAATAGAAGGTGGACTGCTGCCAATGTCAGTGCCCCGCTGTGACGATTCGGCGTGAGACAAATTTCAGTTTACTTCGCCCTTTTATCCCGCAGCTGATCTTTGTTCTTCCAGCTCTTAGTTGTTGCATTGCGACCATCGTCGTAAGTACTACTATTATTACTATATTTGAGCTGCTGCTGCTCCTCCTTCTTTTAAGGACGTCAAATTCAAGATCAGGCTGTCGCGTTACGGATTTCTGCGCAGTCTCAGTCGATGATGGTAGCCGTTAATTTTATCAAATTCAAAAATCAAACTAATCCCATTTAGGGTTTGGTCGTTCTGTATATCTCTTTTCCATTCCTCTATATCTCCCAGCGTCGTCCTGTTTCTTGCTTATCCTTTCATGCTCCTTAGCCGTTTTGTGGCAGTGAGCGCCCGCTCTAACCCTTCGACTTCCGCACAATAAATGACTACAACGCTAACATCATTAAGAAGTAAAGGCTCTAGCTAAATAAACATTTGCGGCGCTCATCCAATGTAACTACACCGACATTTTACATAGCTTAGTATCCAATGAAGAACAGAGTCAAAAGTAAGGCGTGATTTTATTCTCTTTAGGCGACCGCTAAGCGTTGACACATTTAAGCTCAACACGCATGCTGAAGCAATGATTGGAGATGTGGACCCAGCTATTCAGATACAGAAGATTTCAAACACTAATTGTATTGTCGCCCATCAATGTCAGTCTCCGTATTGTATTTATGTTAAATGTACTTAATTCGTTCCTGTTGATTTTTGCAGTATGTGCACGTGTATGCGTGTACGCTATTGTTTTTCGGCCTTACTCCATCTCAATGATTGCGCCATTAAAAACCATACCGGCTGAAGACAGAACTAATGCCCACGCGTCGCTGTTGGAACTGTGCGCTCAGATGTTATCTGGTACCCTTCTGGCCATGATATTGTTGTGAAGAGCTTTGAGGATGCCGATAAAGCTACTGCGGCTTGCATTCTGACGGAATTGAAATTTTTTTAGGTACGCAATACACGCACAAGGTGCTATGTAAAAGGTGGAATGGAAAAAATTACTTGATTTATTATCAATATGCACACTGGTAGTGTTCATTGAAGATGAAAGGGCTAGGTCAAGTGGTGTAAAGCGGTTGGCTGTTCGCAGAGCGAACGCTCCGCGCTCTATCTGGAAATTTAGCTTTTGCCATGTAGATTTTGGTTTGCTATTGGTGGAGAATTTGAATCAAGTGACTGAAAAGTAAATCTGAATAGATGCGTCAGGCGTAACCGTCGTCTGCGAGCTGACCACGTCGGCCAAGTAATCGTCGACGATTCGGAGCTTCTTAAGGCATGTGATGGTGTCACGTGCCTGGTGCGATGCTAGCAGTATGCTTTCTAGAGGCACACAACACAGAAGAATCTGGCCAAATAGGAACGTACCAAGGCTGAGGCTGAACCACGACATAAAATGAGGGAACGTAGTCTGGAACGGGAGCCGACAGACAAAGCCAGACGGCCACAGTAACCGTAAGCTGGTGCTGCCGCCTTCCGAAAACGAGGAATCGCATTTGGAGCTATGCAGGCCCAAAGACGTTGTCGGCAACGATGCTGAGCCTAGAGAGTTTTATCAAAGACAGGCATATGTTAATAGAAGAGGACAATCCTTAAATGGTATAATAATAGTGTGATTTGACTAGCTGAATAGTGACAAGTTTCGTGGTAGAATTCATTAATTCGTGGACAACTTGGATCCGACATAAGGCGACATGTGGGCAAACGACTGAAAAAATAAGACTGAAGTAATTGTTCTACAAGAAATGAGCAATCTGTCTTCGGTAGAATTGAACGGAAATTATTCGAAAGGAAACAAAATGCCCGCGCGAATAGCTTTGAACAGAAGTATAATACCAATGATTAAGTGAGATCAACGAACAGACAGGTCTTTTGTCAGAGACCAATATTTCACGAGCATGTCAGCTTAGGTTGTGACCGGTCACGCAGATAATATCAACAGTAGCCAGCCTCGTTCAAATTGCAGGTATGAACATGTTTTATGAGTACTTTCATCAACAAGGGGTCGAAATCCCACCTTACGATACTGAAAAGTTCGAAAGCACTTCATAACAGGCTTGTATAGCTGTTACTGGTCGTTTAAGTCGAAAAGGTTCGTGGCCACAGACGCTGTGTCAGATTGAGGTAACGGCGAAAGAGCTCGAGCTCGAAAGAGAGCGAAAGAAAACGTTTTAGATTTACTCGAAAAATGTTTGGAAAAAACAAAGGAGAAAAAAGAAAAGCTATATCTATCGTATAATGTTTAAATACACTCGAATCTAATAGATTCTTCTGCTTTAGTTTAATTAAGTGTATCATAGTAACATGTTAGTAAGTATCTTCGAGGTGTTCTCGAAACACAGTGTGTTTCTTTCTGACGTTTATTGATTTCAGCGAAGCCTTGTTCTCTAGAGCGCTACGCTAAGGCCTCGAAAGCAAAAAACAGCTGCCTGTATTCGGTAGACAGGCCATCAAAAACTCTTCAATTATCTAGCTAATGAAACAATATTGATTTGATTAGTTGACTGTCATTCTATGTTCAGTGAAGATAAATTGTTGAGCAGCGTTACCCTGCTTGTCATTCGTTCCGCAATTGGGCCTCGTTCTTTGTCCCGACTGTAAAGCGTAACGCTGTGATAATTTGGATACGTGTGCAACCGATGTAGTGTTTCATTCGAAACCTACTTGACATGTTCATATAGCAACACGGTGATAAAAATAACCACGAGACATAATAATATCCACTTGAAAACAATACAAATATTATATCTATACGTTTTGTTCCAACACTAATGCCTCTGTACGCTTCACTGGACTTCAGCAAGGTCGAAGTCGGCGATTGATAGGATTCTTTTGATGCGATGAACATCGATGCGATTATTTTCAACGCAGCGTCTGCTCCATATAAAGCATATAATAATAATAATAATAATGATAAAAATGAGTTGCCAAAATTCAAAGGACGAGAGTAGCTGGCCATTAACATTAGAATTCTCAGTTTCTCCTTTTACCTGGCCCATAAGATATTTGAAGGTGCCATTACGGGTCTGCGAGAGACTGAACGATTAATTGTGTAAGAGTACTGTGCGGCCGGTGATAAAATCTAACGCGACGAGATTGTATCTACCACACGGCGGCAGGCTGGCCAAGCTAATGGCGGCCATTAACTTTCACCATTAATCTTGGTCGGTATATTATTATTGTTGTTACTGTTAGCAGTATTATATTAATTAGACCGATGGATGGCTGCGAGGGGTTGTCTTTCCTGCAGAGACAGCCAACAGTACGGATAGAACGACACAATCTCGTAACATACAGAGGAGTATCACTATACAGCTAGTCCGCGGGAGGCTTTATTTAATAACTGTATATATACACACACAGCGACACGTCATGTCGTAGTGAGGCTGATCGCGCCAAATCTATTTCCCTAATCGGTGCTGGCCATCAACGAAAAGTGTCATAAAACCAATGGACCGAAACATGGCGTCGCGTCACGTTTTGATGGTCGATTGATCGAACCCACAGATAGTAGTGACTAATAAACATACTGACGCCTCACGACTGTGCCCTTATGCTTAGAACACTGTTATTTACCATGGAATGATTAGTGATGTAAAGGCTGTATAGTTGTTGATTAAATTGGCAGCATTCACTATATGACAATAATTTTACTCAGTATGTAGCACAGGACGAAGCGCTTAGGGTGAGGACTCCAGCAGACACAAGCAATAAGGCAATTCGTCTGGCTGAAACATAGATAATGGCAGCTTTTTTACTTAGCAATAAGTGCAAATAGATAACTTCACTCGAAGTCTAGCAGAAGTTTAACATGTATCCGCAGCTACACTCCACAAACTTCTGCCGTCTCTCAACCGATTTCTCTATTCAGTATCGTCAAAAAATCTGATGTTGAGGAACCTATTCAGATACGAATGTAGTCTTGCGATATGTTAGAAGACAATAAGAAGTTGTATTCTCGTGGGTTCGTTGCTCAGTTCAAAAGAAATTTATGCCCCTATTTACTACATGTTGTACTTCGATACTCATATGACTGCGGTTTATCTCTTCGCCCAGGAATTCAGGAGTCGTTTATTTACCATTTTTT
>NW_019214372.1:0-1614 GCF_002532875.2 Varroa jacobsoni | reverse complement strand
AAAAGTGCTTTCCTCATGAATAGCCGAATGGCTAACCGAGTCGGGGGCATTCCCCCAACCAGTCGAAATGGCCACTATTACTTACGCTTGCAAATTATTTTTCGGCATCTCTCTCGGGCGTGGAGCCCCCTCAAAATGCTTCGGCAAGTCTTCGATGTCAACAAAAAACGACCTAGAGAGTATGTCGAAAAGGCATTTTTCCATAAATCAGTTTTCAGATCCTGAACTTGAAGCCTAAGCCTGTATAAAAACTACAACAAACATATGAAAATAAAAAAAAAGACAGTAAAGAAATTTGTTTTTTTTTTTACTTCTGTGGAAACCTAATACTAGGACCTGATTACTTAGCCCTTCTTTGAAAATCGTCTGGCTCTGGGCCCTAACAAAAAGTACAACGCAACATCTTAATTCACCGCTTCAAAAGGTGGTGACAATATTAAGCTTACAATACCTCTTAGATAAATTTGTGTCGATGATCCTCTCCATCTAAAATTCTTATATAGAATTAGGGCGCTAGGGAAGCCTTACTTAGGACGAGACTAGGAATGTAGTTACAATGCATCAGTGCCCTAAGAAATGATCTAGTTTTTCTGAAACATATCACCCACGTGCACAACTGCCACGGTCGGAAATGATGGTTGAATAAAGATAATACCTAATAAAAGACTAGCGGCTATGCAGCGGAATTTTTATCAGACGACCCAAAAGAATACTAAGACAGTGAACCTGCTGTTTACCAAATAACAGGGAACAGAAGGCGCTACGTACTAAAGTATCTCTTACCGCAAAAATCGAAGCATCAACAATCCATCATCTATACGCTTTTCGGCCCTAATTTAATGGGTAACTTTTAAATATGTTGGCTGAACAGTTGACATCGACGCCAAAAAAATTCATTCACCTTAGTTCATCCCGGTTTACGCTGCATCCCTAACCAAGAGTACCGCCTCAGAATGGCCGAAAGTTTTTAGCTATTGCAGCTGTTTGTCTAGCGCTACCTACATAGATAGGACACATTTGGGGCCAGTCTGAACGGGAACAGGACATCTGCGCTCAAGTCTGTGACTAAATGCAATGATTTTTATATGATAAACATCGAAAATACCCACAACAGCGGACAAAGTTATGACACATCATGTAAACGAAAATAAAACCCACAGAACAAATAACCAGTGTACCGAAAAAAAATAAACAATAACGGTGACAATAGCAGCAGTAACGATAACAATGACCAACCAAGCAAATTATCATAAACTAAAATCACGTTTGGATATACGTGTGTCTTTTTTTTTGCATATGGTACTGCAGTTTAGCAGATGACAGTGCCAATTAACACAAAATGTGCGGAGCTTGAGGTGGTATATATATACATCTAATGAGTAACGAAGCATTATTTGGTGTACGATGGCTCGCGTTAGCAGCTTCAAGAAAAATAGTACATGCTATTTTCAACGTTTGGCTTATGCCATTTTTAACGATGTAATGCGTGGTCGGGGTTTTTATAGTGTACACCACGTTTGGTACACAGACATTGCTTCGATAACTGTTACCCCCCCCCCCCCCCCCCCCCCCCGAAAAAAAAATCATAAAAGTGTCAGGCATTGAAGACTAAAG
>NW_019213049.1:30636-40380 GCF_002532875.2 Varroa jacobsoni | reverse complement strand
TATCTGATCACACGATGTTCCAAAAAGTAAACGAATATGTGAGAAATCCGAGTTCAGAGAGGTAGCGACAGGAAAGGCTAAGATGTACGCACATAGTAAATGAGACAGAGTAAAATAGTCGGGAAGGACAACACTATTTCCCTGATCGACTAGTCAAGTTTCTGATTATCAGTGTAAATACGTGCGGGTACAAAAGCTATACCTCTTAGCCTTTTGCATGGCTTAATCTTTTCCGTGTACTAATGTTTTACATCTGTATAGGTGCATGTTCCTATAACAATCGAATGACCATTGTACGGTGATCTTCTATATATATATATATATATATATGTATATATATATATAAGCATGCTATAGGGAAGATTATAAAATATGCATTAAGTGTTGATTTTTTGTTTTCCCTGTTAAGAACGTAGCGCTCCGACTGGCCAAATAACCTTTATCTGTTTATCGTTAGTCAGCGTTTCAATAGACCATACCTGAGACAATACACATATAAGAATCTTTTATTCAGCTTTTATTTTGGCTTTGAGATGAAGCTCAGACACGGCGCTCAAAGATCATATGGGCAGCGGCTTTTTGGTAAAGGCGAGCAACACTGCAAAGATACCGATCAGATACCACAGGGGGGTGTCCGACTGGATTCTACCTATTTTAATGGGCATTCATTATCATAAGTACATGGTGGACAGGAGTCTAACCGAGCCCTGGGCACCATTGGACAAAGACTTGAGCCCAGAGGGTGATTACAAAAAGCAATGTCGAGCAGCATCTTCTCGCGATTCATTGTGCGTGCCGTGTCCTCCAGATGACTTACTATATTCCCAGACTCTTCCTGGAAATAGTCGAAGCAGTACCGACTTTCAAAGCGGTCTAGATATTAGTTGTAAATAGGTTCACGATGCAGTAGCGAGGCAATGCCAGAGTCTCTTGACGACCACGATACAGTTTATCGTGGCCTTGTTCCTAACCCGTGCCAGCGTTTCCGTTAAAAGTAATTGCATGTTACAAGCCAATTCCGTTAATCTAACATAATTAGTATAGTGGCTGAGCTCACACAATCTCCTCAAAGAACGCTGTGCACATGTTAAATACTCTTTTACTCTGCGCCTTCGTAAATAATGTACTGAGACCCAGAACGCACTATAAAGCCTTCGTTGGATGTCAACAATATCCCATCGTACAGAACTTCAGACTTGCAGAAATTTATAACATAGTGTGTTATAAATACTACACGAAGACATTATGCGTCTTGCGTCGATCGGAACCTCGGGTGCTATAATTTATAGACCTTGAACAACTCCGTCCTGTTTTTGGCTGGTAAACTAAAGATGTGCAGAGCTAAATTAGATTTTCTTCTGCGTCTCAAAGAGTGCCTACTGAGCCTTCGACAAGGACCATAGGAGCCGATATTGAGATCGACACCGGGACACAACACCTGATTGAAGACGGGTGAAACCAAATCAACAGCGGCAAGCTCACTGTAGTAAAAGGTACCGAAATAGGATTATTAAAAGCTTCCAACATTTAGCTGAAGCGATTTGCCATAATGTATATGCATTTTCTCCAATAAAGGATTTCTTAGGTAACTTTGCAAATGTTACGCACTTATGGCCTAGTGCTATCGAACAGGGACACGCATACGTTACCCAGTAAATATATGCCACTCTTGGTTTTGCCAGTCGGCCATGAGTGTCCTAAAATAACGGTTACAACCCGGTTAAGGACCATCGTTGCTGCTTCGTAGGGAAAAAGAATAAGCAGAAAACAGAAATTACCTTCTAACCAAGCCCCATATCAGCATATGGAAACAGTTGCAGGATAATCGCTATCTATTGTATATATACGTATTCGACGAATTTTGATACTGAGCCAAAGTTTTTATCTATTTGAATCCCTATGAGCTTGGCATACTAGTTTATATTCGTTGGACCTATTAATTTCTATTCACATACGTTTAATTGTCTACCAGACCAGATGGCAAAAAGGACTGCTGGCTCGCCTTTTCGAGCCGATCGAAGAACCTCACAACGAAACATTTCAAATATGACTCCTCCTTAGCATTGCCCAGGTACGTAACTTTAAAAATATCGCATTTACATTTGTTTAACAAACTCTTGTTCCCATTGTGAGTCCAATTGATCCTTCAGCTGCTGATTTCTTAGGAAGATCGACTGAATTACAAAATACATATATTTTATGTAGCATTACTTTAGCTTTGGTTTGGGAACGAAATGTATGATTTGAGTGATTACATCTATTGACTGTATATGTACCACTCATGATCATACAACTCTAAACCTAACAGCAATTATTTCGGCACTTTATTGAGAAGGCCATTTAAATTTGTTTTTTTTTTTTTAACTAACCACGTTGCTTGTGTATGGACGCACGCAAAATAAGCGTCCGTGGACGTCTGCCTATAATTTTTCACCCGTTTGCCTTCCGCAGCAGGTAACACCGTCCCGCCATGATATGCTATAAGACGGTGATGATCATGACGATGATTATGATGATCCACGAATCCAGTAGACAAAACAGCCTTAGCGAGCTATTAAACAATCGTAAGACAAATAATAGGACTATAGCTATACCAACAGCAGCGCCATCGTTGAACTGGTGAGCGAGTTCTTCTGGCACACAAAGCAAAAGAGGAGGCGCTCCGTGCCCATACGCGTCTGTGTGTTGATGGCCGCTCAACGCGACCGTATCGTGTTTTAGTTATCTTCTGTCGTTTAATGGCAGCGGCCGCTGTACTGGCCTCGCCGTCGAGTCCCGATTGGCGCGCGGACGGTCCCCAGAGGTTTCCCCCTTTCAAGCACTGTCGAAGGGAGGCGGCTCCTGACGAGCGATTTACGTTGGTCGACATTCTTGTCCGTCGTTTTCGCCTTTTTGACGCTATTTGTATCCGGCCCAGTCTGGAATCATTCCTGCCATCGGTTCTGTCCATACGGTGGTGCATCTAGTGCGTCGATGGGGGCGATTCGAAAATGTCTCGAAAGAAAAGCTTGTATTCCACGCATACCCAACGTTAAATATCTGGCGCCTTATATACTATGAGGATCTAATAAATACTTCGCACCGTCAAGAAGTAATGACGTCACAACGGTTAGCGCGAATTTTAATTATTTTTTGTTACTGTTACGTTTATTTCAAGCACAAATTGGTACAACGTCTTGTTTCTGTTGTGCAACAGCAGAAGCATTGAATTAGATTAGAGAGAGGGGTTGGTCATTCTGTATTCATTTTAGTGAATCTGCTCTTCACACCACATATCATTGTACTTGTAATTCTTCAACACAATTGACGTCGGTGAAGAAAATGGCTCGCGGAAGTAACCTGGACGTCGGGTGATGGCTAGATGTCGCAACATATCGTGGTTTTCAATACGTTCGGAGACACTCTGGTGGCAAAGTGTGGGAAAGGGATTTGCCCCCAAGAGGGGCAAGTTAGTAGCCGTTGCTTTTGGTGGTGGTGTCTTGCTTCGGCTGGACACAGAGTGGCTGTCGTACTGGCTGAATCCCAACAGAAGGAGGGGCATAATATGTCAGTTAATTAGCGGTACATAGCAGGCGACGCAGACACACACGCACATAAATACACACATAGTCACACCCAGGCAGGCAGGCAGGCAAGCAAACACACAGCGCCCATATATTTTAATCAATACGTAATTTAGTAATAGGCATAGATGTAGGTTAGTCTAATGAGGTTGCCTAATTATTGTGGGAGTATAAGGACATAAAATATCCGTTACACATTCACAGACGTCAAGCACTAGCCAGCTTATAGAAGTTCTTATTGCGATTGGCTTTCTGTCGAGTTTGTATGCTATTCATATGTAGAGCCGGCTGATACTGGCCCTGGTTTAAAGGTAATTAACATTTTTGTAAGTTACAGTTATAAGTAGTCATCAAATCTTCTCGTATATAGAAGATGATCGTCGACGTCGTTATTACTTGATCTGGAATACATGGATAAATGCTCTGTTTGATAAAATACTTAGACAGTGCGTATGACCAAACCCGTGTGGTAGGTAGCGACTTTGTCGGTTATTTCTAAGGACGGGTTTTGGTCTAGCTTCGAATCCGGGCACAGGCACAGGTCATTCTGCGCTGGAAGCCAGCCGTCTGTCTGATGGAATGCCTAAAAGCGATGCCGGATGTAGAACTCGAAACATAAAGAGTTTACGTTATCGAAGATGGCAAGGTGGCAGCGGAATTATTAATCATATCTACCAGAAAATAGCTTTCTAAACTGCGTTATCCGCTTATATTTGTCAAGAGTCTTTTTCTCTGGGCCACGCGGTAAAATAGTCTATCGCAAACTAGCGTCTAATGTATCCCGAAATAATACCAAATATTACTTTTTATTTCAATCAATTAGCATCAGTTTTTCTCGCGATTTAACCCGATGCATCAAGGCCGATGGTATCGTGCTTCGTATAACCAATATTTTTAAAAATATTGAGCCTGGGAGCAGGAGGGCAAACGAAAACGGACACGTCAAGAATAGTCGCAATATTTTTTTTACTCCTGGATTGTACTCTGACGACAATAACAGTGCTGCATACTTGTAGAAACAGCCAGAAAACAATATTAATAAAAACATAATCATCTTCGGTCACTTAAGAAGAAAGTGCGGTAAGGTATAAAAATTGTTACTAATCATGATAAAAACAATAGCACTTTATTACAACTCGTTCCAATATCTCGAAATGATACTTATCGATTGGACCGTGTTAACCCTTTATCCACAAAAATATATGGTGAAATCCGTCTATTGTACATCTAGTGACTATGTAGAAATTCACTCTAAATATATTTCTCCTTCTATTATTCCTCATTGTTTTGCTTTTAAAAAATCACAGATCAGTATTAGCCGCTTTATCTTCTTAAGACTGGATGAACGTTTTTTTTTTTACCTCGTCTGTGCTTTTTCCAGTAGTTCTTTTTTCCTATAGAGATGTGGGTTTTGAAAAGTGCGGTTTTTAATGCGGTCTAGTTCTGTGGGTCCATTTTGCTGAGACTAGTGCCTTGAGCCTACTTTTACCTGCTATAGTAGGTCAGTTAAAGGAAGAGCAAACAGTTTAGGATGCAGATTGCTGCCTTCGATCCCACAATATTGCGTGTCTCGCAAAAACTATTAGTCTGCATGGGAGGTTTGTGGTGCTGGCCTGTAATAAGACCCTCAAAATGTTTAGAACATTGCTGAAACCTGTAGATTAAACTGTTCTTTGAGTGCTTGCAATTCGGAAGTCAACAAGCACACGGTAAACAAACGAGCGCTTTTTGGCAAAAATTTTTTCAACATTTTTAAGAAATATTGACATTGTCGTCATAGGGATCGTCCTGAGCGGAATCGGTGCTATTTGTAGTGCTGCTTTCAACCGTTGTAAGCTTTCTAAGAGGCTACAAACGTTGTATCTTCCTTTGGTAACCCGCGCATAATTTTTGGTTCGTTGGGTCTCTTTTAGTCTTTGTGACAGGTGTCGACAAAACGCTTCCTCCAAGCCGCTAGTGTAACTTTTGTGCATGAGCAGTACAGTTGTTAAACGCTATCTAACACATTTTTAAATAACGGAAAAACGGTCAGACGATCCAATCAGTGGCCAAGATATTGGAACTACAGATTAGAACAGTTTATATATCGGATGTATCAGAATGGGGAAGAAAATGGCCCGTTAAAGAAACTTGTTTTTCCAAATGGCGTTGTTCTAACCTTATTAAATGGTATCCTTACAATATAATGAAGCTAAGCCTACGTACGATGAGCGCAAAAGCATTGTTAGCCTACGTTACCGCTGGAGAAATGGTTAGCAACGGTCACTATAGATTGTTTGATAGGCAGGAGTCAACGTGGGGCGCTGCTTTCGGATTCGTATCGGACTGACTTGCATCCACTTCACACGGATTAACAAAACGATCCGACGTAAATGAGTGGGGACGCGGGATACGTACGCCTTCGGCAGCTGATGTGCTTGTTTCCAATAGCTTCTGTATTGAAGCTTTTGGATATTTTAAACGTGATGCTTCAAGAAGACAGGCCTGTTTTCTAACTGTATTCTAAGTGCCAATCTATAATGATTTTTCCCACCGTAACTATGTGAATTCACGCAGACTCTAATTATGCAGAGTGCTGGGTAAAGTTAGACAAATACAGATAGATGCCGAAGGGAACACTGATGCGTTCGACGTAGTATTTCTTAGCTATATGCTCAAGAAGCATAGGAGCTTCCTTCAACGAGCAAAGTAAACGTAGAAATCGCTGCTAAGCTGATTTCTGAGAAGGTCTAGTTTTTCAATGAGCTAATTAGGTGTGACGACTGATCTGTTCGAGCTTACCCGGACATGGCCTTGCTAAATAACAACGAGACATTCCGTGTCCAAGTACGGTCGAATGCACGATATGGCCTCCATATGCACGTAAATTGTTGCCTTACATCTGTTAATATTATTCAGCGTTTTCTTTAAGGATAACAATTCTAAAGGAGAGTCAACTAGTCGCTATAGCAAGTGCACTGAACTATATTAATTCAATGGACAAAGGTCGTGGCATTAAGAGATAGTTCTTGCTTGTTTAGACACCTCTATCTATATCTTTGTTCAGATATGAGACGAAAGTAGAGTTGGGAACTTTCACTCGTTAGCTGTTAATGAGGCCTAAAATAAGCTGATAGATAAAAAAAAATTATTTAAAAATAGATTTTTGTGAAACTCATATATTTTTATAATAGAACAGTAAAGCAGTATGGTTTGCTTTTAGTTCTAAATAAACTAAGCTTGCTAACCGAACAGTATGGATCATGGGCCAAGTATGAAGTCCAATAGGATTGAGACCTCAGATTCGGTAGCGTATGCGTTGTTTGTCGCAAGCAGTTTACGGTCGAGAATTTTGAATAATTCTAGATTACGTACCACTATTGGCAAACGGAATCTGGAAGACAAATCTTCGACTCTCTACGACCGCAAGCGGATTGTATGCAATGAAAGAATATAATGAATTTAAACGCAACGAAGATAAAAATCAATGATTTTCGACAATTCAGTTGTGTATTTTAAACGTAGAAGCGCGCTGACGGAATTCGATGAAGAAAAAACGCTGGGCAGAAAAAAACTCTCACTGAAACAGCGCCCCGTTATTCGCAGCTGCAATCATCATGAAGAAAAATTGGACTGAATTAGAGACGGTAGGAAAAAGGTCCAGCACTTAACTACCCCTAATGGACGAATGAATCGCTATGATCACAAAGGCACAAAGCGTAAGCAGTGTGCCCGCTGTTTCCGGGATTCCCTAAAACATCTCATACGACCTGGATAGGCAAAAATAGAATCAACGAGTGACTTTAGCCCCTACATTTCCTAGATCTAAGCCCTTTTTTCCCAATTGCTTTTATGCGCACTTTGCAACCGACCCGTTCAAACGAACGGCCGATACCGAGATGAAGTTTATTAATGTAAATCGTAGGAGCACAGTCGTCGCGAAGCTTGCAGAGTTTTGGCATCTAGGCGAAAATAGCATAGAAAAATACATAAATTAATCTATCTTTGCTGAGAGGTTATTTAAGCTTTTCGACTATAGCGGACAGGCTAACAGTTATCTTCTTCTTCATCGTTTAAGCTTCCTCTAAGCATAACATTATATAACTAGTAACGGCATTATTTCCACAGTGCCATTGTTCCGAAATCGCACCCAAAGTTGGTGGCTGTTTTTTTCCCCATTGGAAAAACCGTGTTCCTCTGCGTCAAGCTTATGAGTGTTCGAAATGCATAGACAAACGATTCATCTAAGATACCGCTGAGGTATAGGCACTATAAATATGTGCCTTAAGCTTTACTATTTAAGCAATATAGAGTTAAGACCATTAATTAAAGTTCCCGGGTGTAGAAAATGGCGAATTCTGCCAGTAGCTTTAAAAAATAAAGGTATATAAAATTTTTCACTTGTCTATGTAAATAACTCATATATTGATCGCGTCGACCAACCGAGTGACGGTGTTATTTCCTTTCTGTGCTAAAAATATTATCTATCAGTAATTGTTCAGCCATGATGAACAGCCGATGGCACCTAATTATTATCTGATCGATCAGTCTTGTGAATCACGCTCCATCATTTCATATCGTGATATAACGTGACCGACTGCAAAAATCAATCTGTCACTTTTTTTTTTTTTTTTTTTTTTTACTGTCCAATAGTCCAAATGACAGAATAGGTCTTTGTCGTTATCTAAGGTCTTTTCTAGGTTGTGCCGATTAAAATAGTTAGCTTTAATAACGGCATTTAACATTATTGCTATCTTATTAATTATATTTCACGAATAGCTAACTAGCCAAGACGAGGTACGCTTAGATACTTAGCGCAACAATAACCTGACCTAAGGTTTTTATATTCCCGTTTATTCGTTTATATATAACTATTAAGCGGTTTGACGCTCCAACAGTTATACGAGCGCCGAACCCCTATAACAAGTCTCGGTGTACGTAGCATACGTTAGTTTTTCACAGACATTTGACAATGTTGACTATCATATCTATAAGAAGTGCCGTTGCAAGGAGTAAGTTCTAAGATGGCCAGGAACAGGCGAGCGACCTTGGCTACTTTCTGCTTGATCGAGATACCAGTCCCACTAAGGCTCTTCAGGCTTCATTTCTAAGTCCTATTCTGTACATGATGAGACAGAGATATGCATGTTTAACAAACAGGTGTTATCTTTTTTTTTACATATTTACTAGGAAATCCGGAAACAGATTGACTGGACAAAGCCTCTTATGCGATAGCTTGAATGGAGATACTTGTTCCTCTAGACATGTTGCCTCCAGATAGCTCAATACATCGTCAAGTATAAGCGTGCTAGTTACGTACAACCATCCGGAAGTTTGATATTTCCGATGAGCAACAGAAATTGGTTGTATGTGTGTGTTCAAGCGCAGGATACCTTGCCTTACATCAGCTTGCTCAGGATAGATTTGTGGAAGTTGTTCGTGGACCCCAGAGTGTTTATCTGAACCGAATGATTTTTACCTAGGGTAGCTAGATCTGCAGCGGTCTACTTACTGATGCTCGAGTATTTAGTAATCTTATGAGAAATAGTTAACTTGGTGGTTTTATATGTAAATTTAAAACTAGGATACCTGTCATCGTATGGTTTATTGCCCCACCAGAAACGAAACGATTCCAAACGTGTTCATACAATCCACTTTTTAATGAAATAGCGTGAAAAATGTATTGTATCAGCAAGAGTATCTGCAAACGTCAAAATTTTCGGACAGCTGCTGCTTAAAGGACGAAATAGAAAAATTGAACGCATCAGTCGCTTGGGTATTTTTGTAAAAACTGAAACGGTGCTGATTAAAATATTTTCCACTCCGACATGTATCACGAAACATTATTTTCTCATTCGGATCCTCGTTTTTCCAAAATGGAAGAAAATTGATATATGTATTATGTCAAAACTGTACATGTAAGAGTTATAGACGCTCCTAGAAAGTAAATTGAAACAAGCAGAAGGTCACTTCGGGTCTAGGAGCAACTTAACGCGAAACTGGCTACTGGTGGGTTAAGCCAGAACCAATTACTATATAAAACAACCCAACTTAAGTGTTAATTCCAAAAGTCAGTGGCTATTGTAAATGATATCGCTAACAGGCAAGTTTCTACGGACACTCGACCTTTCTCACATATTTCGCCCTGAAAGCGTACAGACTTTAAGATCGGTCACAGGTTTCAAGAATAAAAGAGAGAGAG
>NW_019213049.1:0-30536 GCF_002532875.2 Varroa jacobsoni | reverse complement strand
ACAATAATCACTCGTAACTATAATAATCCTTTCGTCAGTGTGAACTGCATGTTAGTATTAGTTATTTATGACTACCAACGGGCACCGAATTACGCTATCTGATCAACTAACTGCACGACTTGTGCACGCTATATATAGTCCCTTCAGACGTGTCTCAACTACGACGTATGTAGGTTCCTGACTCCGAGATCGACTATTCGAAAAACGGTCTCATTAAGATTCACTTCTGAAGAGACGTACGTTTATGCTTGCAACATATATCGTCGTTAGTCTTTCAGTTGAACTCGATCACAGAATAAACCAATTGCAGTGTTTGAACTGCATTTAGCTCTAGGAATTAGTAACTTTTTACTTATCTAAGATAAACAGTTTTGGTCCATAATCGGCTTTTACACCATTTTTTTTTCTTTTCCTTATTAACGACGTTGAACCTATGAGGTTCTCGGCCTAATGTGCCTTCTATAACGCTCCCTCATTCGTTGCATGTTCATAGTGTATTTCTATCCCTCCCTGTCAATTAATACACGATTATATCTGTCAATAAGACAATTTTTTTTTGCTATGGCGACTTGTGACGGCATATATTACTGTCAGCATTCTCTGGTGCTTCCTCTCACGCCACCAATGCCACTCTGTCTCTATACGGAGCGCTATTTTATTGATGGTCATGATGGTGGCAATGCCTGTGATGATTATGATGATTTTCGACGTTTTCATGATCATCAGCATCATCATGCTGGGGGCCACGTTGGCGGTAATGGTGTTCGTGGAACGTTTCGTTTCTTCAGCACATTTGGGTGCGCGTGTGTTTCATGAATGACACTTTCGGTCCTTTCGAGGGTGACCGATGAAAAATTGAAGTAAATGCTATCAGTCTGTCTGTCTGTCTGTCTGTTGTTGTTACTGAAAGAAGGTGCTTTACAGAGCCGTGAATAAATAGATAACTTTTCACTCCGATTTGAAGCCATAGTCGCCGTGGCGATGACGACGGTGAACGTGGGCATCTTTCTACTCGGCCACATCGTATTCCACTGTCTGTTCTCTTGACCAACAACAAGTGATGTCGTTAAAACGCAGTGAAAAGCATTTTAACAGCATAACGATTTTAACCTGAAGAAAAATTAGAGTATTTTCTCTTTGTTCATGGTGACGCAGTTTATCTATGCCGAGCTCCTAATTTGGAAATTGACAATTTTAATACGAAAACAAATACATTCCGTGCACCTATGATCCCTTGTAGACTTTTTGTGTACGACATCAAAGCTTCTCGGGTATTTTCGTCTTAACAGATGTCTTAGGACGCTCTACGTGGCTGCATGACTAGCATAGTGACTCACATAAATACAATTTTCGGGAAATTAACTGTTTATATAATAATTGTTTTGGTTTGTATCTTTGAGATCATCAACCGAGCAGCGTTTAGAAACGGTGCATAGTCGTGAAATATACTTCTCACTGTGTAATCCTAATAACGTGAGGCTTACCCGAGGATTAAACAAAAATTCATTGACAGTTGGTTATTTTCAAAGCTAGCTGAGTGCGAGCAATGAGCAAATTCTTTGAAGACCTAAACAATAAACTATGACGTCTGTGGGGAAAACGTTCCCACGTTTTCGCACTTTACTTTCGCACTTACTATCGCCCAACGCTGCTTGTGCATAGTTGAGAATGGGGTTTTCAGTGATCTTGGCAATAAAGAAAAAATCTCATAGCTAGGCATCGGTGGTAAACGAATAAGGAAGCTGGGCTGAACGAGGGCCAGGGTTGCGTGTGGACAAAAACTTCAGCCTGTCTGCTCTATTAAGTTTGTCTCTGTATACTTAATTGGGCAATTGGTGATGTATAGGAAGCAAATCAACGTCTTGCTTGAAGAAGGAATAGACAGAAAAATCTGGTATAATAGGGCAAGATATGTGAAGGGTATATTTAGAAGGCCGAAGGATGTTGATTTTAGTACGCAATTGGTCAAGGGGAGAATCTCGTAATCGGATTAGGGGGACACTAATTTTACTTGTTTAATTGAAAGGGTTACGATAAGTTTGACAGACCGTGTCATTCATATATCATTGTCACTTGTGGGACCCGAACGGATTAAATTAAATATCTCTTCCCTTGTAGGTTGTTTTTTGAAAATTTTCTCAGTCCTTCTTTAGGCACAATGATAACCTCAGGTAGCGATAGTAATATTAAGTAAGGGTAGATGCTGCTCGGCAAACAACGTAAATTAGTACATTTAATTCTTCACGGCGGCAAAAATACAAGAAGCAAACCTCAAAAAACAGTCGACGTGTCAATGCTGCTAAAAGTAACCAAAGAATTCTTAGAAGTCATGAGGTCCTATCGGCCTAAAGTCAGATATCACAAATATTACATTTCTACGTTCAATACATAGATTTATCTATATAGAACAATAGGTGGGCAATGTTCTTCAATCGGCGAAACACTAAAATAACTCTGTGAAAATACGCACTTAAGTGCTTCTAGCTTCAATTCTTTTTTCTTTACTGGCTTCTGAAAATTCGTCTTTTATCGAGATCAAAGAAGTAAAAAAAAATCGGTTTTTTCCCATTGGCGCTAAAGCAGCTGACGCTGCCGAGTATGCCGGTGCCGCTGCTGGTATGATTCCGAGCGCAGATATACGTAAAATAACAGATGTTAGCGATATAGCCGCATACAGACGCGTATAAAGAGTAGCAGTTTTAACGGCAAAAGGAAAAGTAACCTAGCGTAGCGTTAAGCGGAACAGTCTTACCATTGAAGAAAGATGAGAATAAATAGCCAGGATATAATAGTCAATGACAATGTTATTAAAGCAAATGGAAAACGGAATTATCGATAAAGTTGCAGCTATATTAAGGTGTCTACAAGCATTTGTAACACGGTAAACGTTAAGGGATTAAGGCATGTATACATATTCGTATTTCATATACGTTCAATGTACAAGTTCCTATTTAGGAACACGTAACTAGGCTCGAGACGTGGCTAGCTGTGCAGCTGATCTTATTCAATATACAGAAAAACAGCGATATCGTGGCGCGTACCTCACTTTCAGGTAGGATTAGTGGCGCACCTGATCAGGCGGTACGGTAGCCCAAACGACCAACGAGGTTCCGAATCCTAGACTAAATTATATAGGAATCAAGCTATTAAGCAACACGTACATATAGAGGCGCATGATTCCGAACCAGGACTCTTAAAAGAAAACAAACAAAAAATGCAAGTAGAGATCACATATGAAATCATAGGAGATATGCCATTTACTACTCGTTTTGCCACTGTATCGCAATCTTTAGACAGTGTCGCCTTTTTTCATTGTACTCCGATACCCTCCTGTTTTCCTGTTGACTCCATGAACCTACCATGTGCCCATTGTTATATACCCGTGTATCTATCTATAAATATCCTTAATCCTGTTGAAACGATGGAACAGACAACCGCTCATTTAGACTGGCTCGTTTGTCTGCTGTCTGTCTGTGTGTCTGCACTTCTGCACGTACACCTGTAAAAACACACACACACGTATATACGCGAACATTCACGCACGCACACGTTTTGGTTGTTCGTCCTCTTCTTTTTTGCTGCTGCTCGTAATTTCTAGCAGGGATCACAGCGGGCATTCGCAAGAGCAACACAATGGCGTAAAAGACTATTCGACCGCGCAGCATTTCCCCCCGTTGCGGTCAGATTTGGGGGCGAAAATCGCCGGACAACAGCTGTACCGCCGGCCACAGTAACTGCCATCGCCTATCGGTTGCAACAGGCAAACGTAATGGCGCATAGATTCTGTCGGCTAACAATAACAACGACGACAAGACAAAAGAAGAAATTTCAACTTTTCCGTCAAACTCCCAGAGGGCGCGCCGTTTTCGTCTGCTGCAACTGGTACCTGCGGTCCCCTCTCCCTCTTGCATTGATATACATGCGCACGTGTATCTATGTACATTCGTCGTAGCGTTGTTGAATTACGACTGATTTTCAACACGAGCCATTGAAGTCCAACAGATCTTTTGCAGCGTCTACCGCTGGCTCGGGATCGTTCGGCGGCTTTCGCAGTGGATCGCCATTGTTGTAGCGTGATGTTTGGTTTTTATGCGGTGCGCGAGCCCGGAGATTTGGTAGCGGCTGTGGCGGCTGCAGTCACACGCTGCGAGCAGTAAAACGGCGTCGTGTTTTACTGTACGACGATACGTACTACGACGCTTTCATATTTGTCGTTTGCATGAAGTATGTTCAGGGCTATACGTATAGAAGAGAAGTCAGTAGTCTATCAATGGACGCTAGCCGATACACTGATGTTAAGCACCTTTTAAATATCACAGTAAGATAGCGCTCATTGAAGTTTCGTTATCGAATCTTGTCGATGTCGAGATCAAAAGCCAAATTGCTGGTAAAACTTTGAAGGTAAGTTCTATTTTTTAGCGTGTAACCTTGAACTTGGTTCCGTGACAGCCGTATAGCCGTATTTGTTCATATAGTTAATGGCTCGATAATTAACAGTCGAATTCAATCTATTTTAGGTAAAAATTACTCCCGACAAAGACTGCGGCGCGTTGTACCACACCGTTGTACCAGTATATCCATGTGCCGTGGAAAAAACCAATGAATTGCGATGCACGCTCCATACACTCAGGCTTTATGATACCAATAGAAAATTCAGTTGTTAGTAATACTGAGATAATTGTCAATTAAAAATATGTTTTGCAAATTAAATAATGCGAATCAAAAAAAGAGGACGTGAAGGATTTGATGGTTAACTGTGCTTCAATAAAGTAGATGGACTAGCGAAGTAGTCTATATTGTATCATCGAGGAACCGGAAATATAAAACAGTATGAGTACGTGTTAGGAAGGAGACAATATCTCAATTTCTTATCTTTAGACCTTTTGTAAATAGCAGTTATGAAAATTTCAGTCTTCCCAGGTTTCGAACGATATCATCGTCTTCCATTTACTCCCTCAGAGACTGAAACGTGTTCTTGGTCTTTCGACGAGACGAAGACGTATAAAATTTCGTTTGCCCGCCGGGACGGTGCGACTCTTATGCAACAGACGCTTCCATTCTCAGATGAGAGTCAAATCATGCTTTGTTTTATTACTGCTTTTCGGCCGACAGTGAACTATGTCTATATTCTGATATAAGGAGCATTTCCTTCATACGTCCGCACAGATACGTGCCGCTTTGTTGAGCCGGTAGCACCATTATTGAGAATCACAGATGCATATAGTATATAGGAGATAATTTTCCATCACTGAAAAGCGTCAGTTAAGCTGGACGAAATATAACAGAAGTAAGAACTCGGCGCAAATACTTTTCCATGGTAACTCTCTGAGCCAGCCGCCTATAGCTAAATAAATTAATTTCACTTGAAAACAAACACAGTTCGCAGTTACGTTACAAATACAGTTCCACTCGAGATAATTATTTATCAAATATTACGAGCTTATGCTTCTTGCCAACTAACTAAACGTATACACAACAAACATCTACACCGTAGAGCTCGTGGACCATAAAACAAATCTTATTTGCTTATTTTTTTACTAAGTTATTTGGGCTCTTGGCAATTAATGGCAAGTTTTTTTGTTCGTTGCAAACAGACTATGTTCTAGATACTTAAACATTCATCCACCATATAATACACTGTGGTTATGCCCTTCCTACCCGCATCGAACAGATTATCAATGCGTGTATTATCTTCATGACCATCACCACTATCGTCGTTATCATTGGCGCGATATCCCCATAAAATCGCTGCATCTTCGTGTCCGGACCAGCAACGTAGAAGAAAAAAGGGTCGCTGGAGGGCGCTAGCTATTTATATTGACACCACATGAAAACATCAAAAAAATTATAGTAAGCAGTAGACGTAGCTATATACCTTTCACGAACTGTTGTTCTCGCGCCAGCCAGGGAGACCAAGAGCCCGGCTGTACTTTGGAACCAGTGTCATCATTTGGTATACGACAAATAAACGAGTGCCGTCTTGTGGGGCTTTATGGTACTGTTTCTCTAGACTGGAACAGAACAGAATAGAAAGGGGACGTAAGCAGTCGGAGATGGGAAAGAATAAGCCTGAAAACTTAATTCCTGATCAAACGCGTAAAATTTACTCCCTAAAGCAGATTAATTTCTAACGATGTCATCACCTCGTTAGACACTAAAACATTGAATTTAATACTGTTTTTCTCGACGTTCGATATTGATCTTTCTGACCGAAGTTAAGACCAAGTGCAGGAATCGCGCTTTCATCAGAATCATCAGCGGATGATTATGCTTCAGATTTTTACTCAGAGGAATTTCTTAATCACCGTGGCCCAAAGTGGCTTGCTCATACAACATACGTATTACTATATTAATATTTACATACGAGAGCACAACCCCCTTTCGTGTGTCGTAGTGAAGCTGTCCTGGGTTGTGACAACAAAAATAGCTATGTGGACAGATGTAATGACTAAGTCCTATTTGATACCATTCAAGTTATGAAGCCTAATAAATGAAGTTACCGTTGTGGCACACACTTCAGCCGTTCCCAGTACGGGAGGCTTCAGCCTGGCTGCAAAAAAGACAAATAACTATTTTTTTCCTGTCTCATCAAATTAATGATAATCTGCGATGCCTATACCAATACCGCTCATGTCTATCTAACGACGGTAAAATTAACGACTTACTGGAAGGAATGTTAATTAAACTATTCTCACTTACAAGTTAGTCTCAATCATCTACACGATCTCGCCGCATAGTACGATGTTAAGAGGCACAGAACCCTCTACGTGATTGATCTGATGGAGAATTTTTACGTGTGTGTAGGCAACGCAATATGTTGATCCAACCAGGTCCGCTGAAAATACAAATCAAAATAGCTGCTGTTTTACAAACGAAGGTCTTTGGCTTACTGCCTTTCTTTAATAATAAATCCTCTAAATTTGTCGGAACCAAATTAAGCAGCCGACATAGTCATTACCGTAACAGAAGCATTGGCGAATGTCCGCTGTTTGGTTACTGGCCAGCTAAAATAGCGGGCGGGCTTTAATAGTTGCTCAGCACAAGCTGATCTTCTATCACGCACAGAGAGAAAGAGGGCGTATGAGCTCGTACAGTAGCTCTTGTAATGGCACCGTTCGGTCTAATATACCTTGTCGATACATGCTATACTTATCATATTTTCCGTTACTCACGTCATCCCTTAGCCCCGACGCGGACGACGACGGCTAACAATGATGGTGTTCACAAGAGTGATAGTTCCGACAGTGGCGGAAGCGGCGGATAACGGACTTACTGGTCATTAGAATGTCTAGCGCTATTAGCGCTTATAACTCGTGACGAGAGCCATGTTCTAGTGACACGTTTGCAATAGCAAAGTATTGTCACGTGAAATAAGCTATAATAAAAAAACAAAGCTTGTAACTTTTTATCCGATGTAATTTCATTATTGCTCGTCATTTCATACTGTGGAGGTACCTAACCCGAACCACAGGAACAGTTTTTCCCCAAATCTAAAAGTTGCTTTACCTGAAGTGTCATGAATTCTTAGATTTTCCATCTATAGACTTTGAATTTTTGTTAACCAAGGACTACTTAATAGAACAGAAGGCGATTTGTCCCAGTCCAACGGCTTAGAAGCTATGGCCAATCAGTACTGGGCATGATGATCCTTTACTGGAAATAAAATCAGCCCAAACTTTTATGCTTGAATACTCCTTCAGAATCTGTCATCAAGATATAAAAGCGCGATGAGTCAAAATGTGTTAAAACAATTCTAAAAAAAGCATTCATCTTAGCTCAGGGTAGCCCAGAGCCACTTTCCTTTAGGAGCTCTCCTTTCAATGATTTCTGAAGAGTTTTCGAGTGTATTTCATTTTTCTACCAATGTACACAAATGTCTACTGGCTTTCACACGTCACATCTAACAAAAGGCTCGGAAAAACTGGTTTATCTTTCATAATAAGTCTTAAAGGCTTAAAAACCCGCCTCAAAGCTTGCCCTGTCCGATCTGAAGACTGGCATCACTATTTCATATAATACTCAAGTATTGTGGCCCCTCTATGTTTCGAGTCTATTGGGGTGGGCATTCCATAGGATGGCTGGTTACCAGCATAAAACGAAGTCTGTCCATGCTTGTATTCAAAGCCGGGTCACCACATGTCCCTAAGATTAGCAGGAAAATACGTCGCCTACTTAGCGATCACGGGGACGAGTGTTGTGACCCCACCTTACATTAGTCAACCTAGCTGAAATCTTTGAGTATAGTTTGAGGGCTCACCGAACTTTACGGGGCATAAACTCCCTTGGATCCTTTTGCAGGATAACCTTCCATTTCCTATACGTTCTTATGGTAGTATAGTTACGCTCGATCCGCTTATATTTATTCAAGCTCTCGCGTATCAGAGTAAAACGGTATGCTAATACATATATGTACAGAATACTAAATGAGCTTCGATTTTTTTTATTACGTATAGCTCGCAGCAACGCCATTAACTGCGTAGTAGTTGTTGTTTTTTTTATCGGAGTGTTTGTCAATTATGATTGTGGTCTGTGATTTACGATGATCCCGCTTTCTTTAAGAGAGCGAACCCTGCATTGAAGAAAAGCCAGGCGCGATTTTTTGATATAATACATCTGCTAGGAACAAGCAAAAATCAGCTGGTGATCCCTCCACGCTAGATACAATGGTCGGATATTTATTTCCTGGATAGTTTATAATATCATCAAATACAAATAATCAAATAATTAGGAGTGAATTAATTTATTTTTCAAGATAAATCGTTCCGTAACTTGCGATACTCTCAACAAGGAGCTCAAACTGATCCAGTGGTAGAAAACGTACATCGGTTATATTTTATAGTTGCTTGGGCTGATTTCTGCGACTGTTTTTGTAAGCCTTTTATTAGGCGCTCTTTCTTAACCTAAACTTTGATACCAAACAGGGACAATCTCAATTTGCTGAGATGATTTGAGTGATCGGAGCCTAAGTTGCCTGTTAACCTTGGGTTTGCTCCGCACCAGCCAGGCCGTTCCGCCATTGAAACACTATGTTTCAATAGTGGAACGGCCTGGTTCTTAGATGCCTTGCAGGTAGTGGAACCTTTTAGCGAATATCGAGTTCATGATTGTGGTACTGGCTCAATAGTTCAAAGCACAGCAATATATAAGATTATCAAGTTCCCCACTGTAGCACTTCATCTACAGCATTTATGTATGTACGTATATATATGTATATATATAGCTTAAAATATCGTACTCATTGGGTACGAGGAATAAAAATAAATAGGTAAAAACTCAACCTGACCTTGTACGAGATATTTCAAAGGTACTATTAAAATAATAAGTACTTCGATTATGCACGCACCTTGGCCTTCATTCTCAGGTAAGGACACGCTGACATCTTTCGTTAGCTGTTCTTGTATCCTCTATTGGGATTCTTCTGAACAATGATGATCCGACGGCAGAGAAGAAGTGATTGTAAAATCTGTTAATTCTTTAAAATCGTGATTAGATTTTAATTAGTATTTTGGTATGTGTGTTTCGGAGCTAAGCTTTATTTGAACGCTCGTTAACCTTCAGTCGAAAGGTCAGGGGTGATGAATCAACGCAATTAACAGCCTCACTATAGGCACAAATTATAATGGCCACACGATTCATATATGTACAAGCAACATCAGATTGCATTACCTATTGTTATTTATATTATTTGATACAAAAACAAAATGGGGCTAGATATTGGAAAATAACTGAGTGACGCCTTTCGTCACACGTATTCAGTGTAATTCTATCATAAACGTGATTTTGTGGGTCCTTTACACTGTTTTGTACTGGGTGCACTGGGTTTGCGATTTAAGCTGGCGGTGCCATTCACTAATCTCGTACTACCAAAGCGATTGTAAATTACATAAAGTCATATATATATATATATATAAGCGGTCTATGTCAAATCTATCACTGCTCAAGCAGGTATCCGCAATGATACGCTTAAGGGTGATACAGATACATTGTTTTATGGATATTGAGTAGCGCAGATCTTGTATCGGACGTCAACGTTTCAAGCAGCTCATTATATGGCTCAATTGGAAAAAGCGAATTCAAACTACTGTTTCCGTATTGAGAATGTCTAATGTTAAATTGTGTACTGGGTTTTTCATACGAATACACACACAGACACACATGTATATGTATCTGTGTGCTGGGAATTCCCTTAAGCTCGGTGAACACTAGCGGACGGATAAAGGCTTCAGGCCACTTATTTCTCTCATTAGATAACAATTCTTACCTTCTCTATTAAATAATTCCACAAGTCCAAAAAAATCGGTTGTTTGCTAGAGATCTAGCTATACGCACTAAATACACCTGACGCCTGAAACAGTATTTTCTCATGGTGTGACAAAAAAAATATTCGATAAACCGGTTACTTCTGTGATTTTTCCGCCTGGTGATATCCAGCTCTGGGTCTCTTGGAAACGTATGTGAATATTGACAATTTTCTATTCGTTGGTTATGAGTCGCAGAAGAAACAACGGCATTGCACTAAGGCCGTACCCAATTAAGGTCCAATTTTATCACGGTTAAAAAAGTTTTAGCTTTCCGCCAAGCAGGAGGGAGATTTCAGTGGCTAGTTCCAGTTACTAACGGATCGTCGTTAGTTCAGTGATAATGTTCTATTGTGTTGTTTTGCTGATTCCGCGATGAAGCGCATTTAATAAGAATTATCGGAGTTTATCGGTTGCATAATCGTACAACAAAGGCCCAGCAAATTGATAGTACGCCGTGTACACATTTCTGTATGGCTTACAAAAAGTGGTCGAGCCTAACTCGAAGAAGGATTACTAATGAATTTAGGCATCAATTGATATGCTTGCCCATCGGTATAGAGTAAATAAAGCCCGGGCACGGAATTCTACAAATTGCTTTAGACCGCCTCATGCTACATTCGAGACGTTCTTAGGATTTCATATAATATAAATATCGGTTGAATATGAGTAATTTTATCATTATAACAAAAGTTATATATAGAAGTCCTATTTATTAGCTAGAAAATCTTCCCTCAAACCCGCTTTCGGAACTTTTTCAGCAAGGCTGGCAGAAACCCTAGACGCGCTTCTACCCTTATGACAGCCTCATTAGTTTATCGGTTACCTTATATGCTTTCTATCATAATCAGCTCTATAATTAACTATATAGAATCCGATGTGTTGTACTACGCTAAGATGATCCCCAAATGTGTGGCCATTTTCGAGACGCAAATAACTGGATCAGCTTTTCCTCTTCCTCTAATTATGGCTATAGTCATAGTCTCAGATATTAGAAGAAAACGGTAAGGTAACCAATCCCTGGGAACTGAGTCGAGCACTGAACTTTGTGCATGATACGACCGGAAACGGTGCATGTAGATGTCTTGTTGTTCTTAGGAAACGTAAATGGGAATGGCATACAAATGTAAGGCAAGGCTGTTCAGAAAACCCTTGGAAAGCCTTTGACTTAATAAACTCATTCCCAAAGAAAGACTGCTACAACTTAGGTAACGATACAATAAACAGCCAGTATTCAGTTAATCATCAATTATCTCTATGTAGCACCGTTTATAAGTAAAAAATCTTTGTTCTATTAGAGCTTGTAAACTGGCAAGTACTTGTGATTACCGTATGGGTAATCGCACCATGCACTCGACTACCTTATCAAAAAACAGGAATTGGATAACAGATAGCTGTCGCGCTCAGTTTATACAGCCTGCGAGCTTCGCGAAGAAAACGGCGAACAAAATATATTTTTTCTAATTTCGATATCTAAATGTCAGTCAGTTTGTACGATCAATGGGCTTCACAATAGGGCCCTGACAACAGTGGACCTGGGTTGTGCAAGAAACCCAGACAGACACTAATGGGAAACTCACTCTGAATCGAGCTCAGTCGTTAGAGGTAATAGCATCCGCCCGACGGTAACATCCGTAAAAGATAAAAATTAACCGATTATCTTAGAATATGTAAAGACGATCGCTAGTAACCTTGCGATAAATAAAATTTTGTTTCAGTAGCAGAGCAAGAGGCCCAAAGTAGTTCGATTACGATTTTTTGCGTTTTACTGAAAACTAGCTAATTCATTAAATCGACGAAGGTTTTAAGGACGGCCCAGTCAATTCTCTGTATCTAGAAAATTTTGTCTCATAACGTTTTAAGTAAAGGAAGACACATAGTGGATAAAAGTGAGATTGTTCGAGCATAAAAGACAAAGTTTATCTTGTCAGCAAACGTAATGTCGCATAATATTTAGTGCCAGTGAAAAACAGGTATACGACATTGGGATGATACTATTGAAATACTTACGGCGGTCCATTTTTCGCAGAGTTAATCCGCCACAATCTGACACAATCTGACACAAGTCTAGTTCTGTACAACCATTTGAACGTTATGTGTATTAAAAGTTTTAATATGTGTAGGGGAAAAAAAACACGTGTTTTCTAAATTACTCTGGGTTTTGTGCGTCTTCAGTTTAAAAATAGTGTTATGATAGTTATAGTTATATTTATGTAAAAGAATCGGGAATCTCAATTCGTCCCTCCATTTTGGCTCTTGCGTCGGCAGCAATACCTCTATTGTGCTCTCGAGGATTTAGTACACTCTTCTATGTAAACAACACGAGGGCTTATGATAGGCAACGAAAAAAAATAATGAATATTTACCACTTTAAGGTCTGCCAAAGGTCAGTTGTGCTATTCCTGGCAGAAAGCGTGGTGCCGCTAAGCCTCTTGTCTTAGCTACTGCGCAGTTCATTAAATGAAAACACCTTGTTAGGTTTATGGTGGAGTTCAATGCTCGTTTAAACAATGTAATGCGTATTGATGATCCCGCCATCTCTGCTAATAGGAGAATAGGCAGGCGATGCAGGTAATTTATTGCTGTAGCCTATGCAATCTAGCAAAAATAACCGTTCGAAAACTCCTAGCGATACTCCTTAGCACAAAGTTAAAGGAGGTTGCACGCTTAACCCTAGTTGATCTTTATACTCTGCTCATAGAGGTTGTTTCCTTTGAAACGTTTATTTGTTTCCGTATGAGGGGAACAGAGAGCCAGTATGCTTTGTCTACCTTATAGAAATTGTACGAAGCGCTTTGCTATGAAGCAATACCGTACGTCAATATTTTATTATAATTCCGTTTTACCTTGGTCTTTTGCAACTATTAAGTTGTACCAGTAGAGATATTGCTATTGCTGTCGGCTTACTGTTACTTTATGGCTTTTGGCGAACGTCCGAATCAAATTAAGTCCCGTCCAATAGCCCAGCAACTAATTCTGCTTGAGTTGGTGGTGTCTGTTCTGCCAACAGTATGTAGATGTTGAAGCCTAACACTGTTCGTTAAAGCTTGCCGCTGAGGGAACGCTATCCGAAACGATCTCGGAGGTAATATTCTGAAGCGAAAGGGGATGAAAAACATAGGGGTCAACGGATGCCTGCCATTCGCTCGATAACGATACCTGCCTCGTATTCGTGTTCGCCTGAATATTCTGTCGTAATAAGATGACTCCCGTTTGCCCAGGATTCACAGTACTGAAAATCCTGTTTGTCTCCTCTCTGCTTATTGTGCTTTGTTGTCTTTCGGAAAGTTTCGCTAACGTGGTAGATATGATCGCTATTTATGAATGAATCTGTTCGCTTGTAGCCTGCGTGGCAGCTGATAGGCCGCGGGTATAAAAGACGCGGTTAAGTGATTAATTCTTGTAATTGCGATGATAAAAAGACGTGCTGCACTGTCTGATAATAGTTTAATACTGTATCAGTTCGATATAAGTCGGAGCATTATTGATTCTTTGATCTATTGGTTTAAATGGGCTGTGATACGAGCACCGTTAAAGGTGAGAGGAAAGAAGAAAAGCAAGCTCTTCATGGCCTATATCGCAAAAACCGGTTGAATCTGAACGCTTTCGGCTCAGTTATATCAGGCGTAGCGTATACGATGCTACGGAAAATTTCCGCCACAGGAATTATGTACGACATAAAGAAAATCCTAATTATTTGTTGACCTATGTCATCCCATTCTATCATCTAGCACTTCTCCCTCCTTGTTCATTAGCTGTGATGAAATATTATTTGAATTATGGCTCGTTTTTTAACGGATGCTTTTCAAGACGCTGATAACAGGACATGCATTCATAGTACAAGTACGTGCTAAGGATAAGGAGTTGTTATGAAGCCGTAACGAGTCACTCGAAAGCCGCAGACTTATAGCCGCAGGATTTCGATCGAACGCTTTCTGTCTTTGATTTTTCGGCTTGCAAATATTCACCTATTACACTTACGGTAGAATGAAAAAGGCAACGTACGAACGTCAGGAAAATACCGTAAACTTTGCAATTCCACTATAGGTATCAGTGTGTTGTTTTGAAAATGCTGCGGTGGTAGAATCCATCAAAATTGATGGATATATTGTATCGTGTTGTCGACCTTAAAGTTAAACGTCTAAACCTTACACCTGAACGAAACGTTTCCGTGTTGGCCGTTACGATGATGGATACATATACCGCCGTACTGTCATTTTCGTTCTAACAGTTACTGTAAAAGATCGTCGCTGCGATGGATACGTTTTCGCGCAGAATTTTTCCAGTTACCTTGCTCAAAAGCCTGCATTATATACTATTGTTTAAATACCGTTGAGACACGCGCCAGCAATGCGCGCCGAAGTCGACGACGTTTTCGGTAATCAAAAATCGACGTTGCGCATCGCTTCTGCCTCCTCTTATCATTAACGTTATTGTTATGTATATATTATTATTATCGTGGCGTTGTAGAGCAATCGTGATGGTATGGTCAGTAAGGGGCTATCTAGCCCACGACCCACAAATGAGTGTTTGGACGCGCTGCTACGCTGATAAAAGGGGAGCCGGAGGAGAAGGGAGTCCGATGATGTTAATCTGTCTGCAGTGGCTCGACTGGCCCGGCTGTAGTACGGCGATTGTTTAGTTCACATGATTAAGGAGTTCACGCGTAAGACTAATACTAATGACAAACTCGACTAAATTATCGGTGTCTCCCTGCGAATTACGGCGTAGCAGAAATCGCTACGACGTGAGGCATTTTTCGGTTACACGACGCGCGTTATTTTAGCAAAACAACGGTCAACACCGAGGCAGAAAAACTGACTGGCAGAAAGACGACGAACAGCCAGACAGATGGAATAGATAGCGGTCTTTCTATACTGAAGATGAAACTCGATTTGGCAGCCCTGAAGTCCGAACGTGGCCAGAAGGTGGTCTATTGGCGTCGACGCCATCACTTGCTGCTTTTACGAACAACAACATGATTATCATTATGATCAGCAGCATTCAACATCGAGTACTATGTTGACGCAAAAGAGAAATTGCGGGTGTGCATCAAGGGGAGTCTGCGACTGGCGGTCGATTATTGAAGGCAAGACTTGCGGAGAATTTCATAGAACTGGCAATGGCGCCTGTGCTAGTGTCTTCAGCCGCTGAAGATCCTATATAATCGTTTCTTCACCGTCTGCCTCATTCCCTAACATGTCGTTGCTTCCAATAAAAATGGCTGCCTACAAATCCCATGCTGACAGCATACGTTCATAGTTATTTGGGACTGTCTTCCGGACATCTTGATCCGGGTGCTACCACTTACCACTGATTGAAGTTATTTTTTCGCATCCGCTGAACGCGAGTTGGAAATAACAAATTGTTCGTTGTTTCCCGTTGGAATTGTAGAGGATAATGACTACTTCCTCTAATGAATATAGCAATGGCGTGTACAACCGCAACTTAATCGACATTAAATAGAGACAAAATAACAGATGATCACATGATGGCAATTAACATCATAATATCTGTAATGAATAACTGTTAAAAATATATGAAATATTAATGATGTATCAAATCATTAAGCCGAGCTTACAAAAATCTCGACCGTTGAGCGCTACGCAGAGGAAATAGAAATAGCGAGGATTACAATTAACCAGAACAAACCCTAAGCCTTTAGATTAAACGTGGATCGTATGCACTGCGAGGGTCTACCGAACTTTGATTTAGGTTAAAGTTTACTGTAGTTTGTATTTTGAATGTTTCAGGCATCGTAACTTACACATATCCTTCTTACACAGTGCGTTTCTCCTGATCTCATTGGGAAACTTAACAACAGGCGGTTGATATTCTGTTCAGCTCGACCCAGGCGTTAAAGTATCTGCGTCTTTTCATTAAATAATTTCAGGAGGAGCTTGTATTGACTCGAATAATGGCCAAGACGAGCAGCAGCTGCACTAGCGATTCGGCGGCGTACGTATCATCAGATTGGGTCGCTACACAGATCGATAAAAATCAACTGAAACAATCTCCAGCTGCTCCTACCATATGATGAATTTAGTCGTAGCTTTGCCAAACAGCTGGCTGCTCAAGACGGGAACAAAAAAGCCCCCAGTGCAACTGCGTAGGAGACAACAAACATCGCATATCCTGGGATCCGTTAAGCTCTTGGTAAAACAACATTCACTCGACACAAAAATCCGCGATGGAACACGTGAACGTTTCTGTGACGTTAGAAGGAAGAGCAAAGTTTTGTCGGACAGAGTTTGTCTTCTGCTCACTGAAGCGAAGTGTTTGAAGCGTTGCAGAAAGCGATCGATCGTTGCAATTTGTTGGATTCTACCATTTTGGCTTTATCACCCGGTTTATCTTACATAACTCGCTATAGACGCACTACATGAGAATACCAAATAGTATTCTATACTGGTACGAACGAAGACCCGCAGAAGCCACCAACGTACTCTTCATACTCAACAGAGAGGTCCACCGCTAACATGCTAAACGTATATAAGCCAGACATATCTTTTTCTATTGCCCATAAATATTAAAAATCAATTTATTTACTTTCATTTATTGAATATCTGTTAAACACGACTGTACTCAGCCGCAGTATATTCGCACGTATGAGAAAGCGAAAAACTATCTGATAATTTGCATAAAAATATGTTGGATCTGGTGTATACATGTCCTTCGGTGGAGGAACGAGGAGTTAAATGCAAGGTCTTCTCGGTCGGTAAGTTTAAGCTTCTTCCCTTCGAAAACTAGTTCAATACAAAACAGGACACCCAGCACCATTATTAAGGTACCTCATCTACCTGTGCTATCTGAATTACTTCAATGACTCATTGATGACCCAAAAAAAATATAAAAGGGCAAATTTTCTGATCAATTCAAGTACTGTGCGAATTTGATGTATAGTGGAAACTCTTAAAGCGAGTCATAATACCCAAGTTCTTTCTCGATCCCGACGACTCAATAAATTTCCATTTCTAAGGTTATGAGTCACGCGCACTATAAAACTCGAACTATGTTAAACGTCAAACCGGAACTCCGTGAAGTCCAAGATTCATTTCATCGGTCCCCATCGCTATTATCATTAACACATTGTTTCCTCTTCTGCTTTTTGCTGATTCAGTATAACGAGCAGTACCGTCACTTTTACTACGACTACTCAATTTGCTTTGGCCCGTAGATCCGTAATTAAGTATACGTGTACGAGATAAAAGTTAATGGCACGCGCATCTTAGTCATCAATACGAGATTCTTACCGGTTTTGTGACGCGGCTGCCATTCGCGAAGACACTTCGGATGGTGAGTCATTGCCCATTGATTGAGTGCTGTGCGTAACTCCGCGCAATGATGAGGTCGCGCGTTTTGAAGTCAGCACGATCTCTGAGGGTTAGCTGAAGGGATTTTCCGCTATTTTTTGGTGGTGACTCACCGGCAGAAATGTGTTAACTCACTATGTCTCATAGTGTTCCACTGCTCGTACGACCGTACGTTCTAGCTACATCGAAGCTGAATAGTCATCGGTCCATGTCGTCGTATCATGAATGAAACTGCTGATCTCAGTCTTAGGCTGCAACGTCAAAACGCGTCATGTACGGGGTTAGGGCAGTGAGGGCTAAATCCGTCGAAGTCGTTAGTGCTGAGTCAGCGCTTACCAATCAAATGTTTATTATGATGATGGTGACTTACTGATACTTATGTTTGATGCTAGTACTATTGTTATAGGTCATAATTTTTATCGTAAAATTTTCCGGCTAAAACTTGATTTGCGAACACGGAGAAACTTTAACGATACACACAATTATATGCACAAAGTTACTTCCTATATTGAGCAGTCGTACAGTACGATGTACACGTATCGGGCGAGTTGCAGGCTCGGTATTCTCAACATGTCAGTGTCTAGTAACCCTATGCGGTTGGATCTGTGCCTGAGTGAAAATTTTAATATTACCAATCTTTGGAAGGTTTCCCTGTTTCAACCAGATGGGGCGTCTACTCTTACGCGTAGGCGAAATAAAATACGATTGCTTTGTACAAAGAGTACAATTGTTAGCAATTGAGCGTATTGCATTGCTGATACAAGCTTCTTACGGAACTCGGCGACATAGGAGTGATAGGTCTAGGTTCGAACTTGGGCGTAAACACACGTTGTTTCCTGTCGAAAGCCAGCGGTCCGATGGAGTGAACGATGGTGCCGGACAGAAAGCTCGAAATATTTAAGGGCTACAGTACAAGGAGAAACCATTACCACCAATGGCATCACCGAAGTCACCGCTCTGTAACGAAGCTGGCAGCTACCTCATCCAGTTGTGAATGCACTGAATTATATTCTCCTGCGTACATACAGGAATAGTTATTCTATGACGTATGAGCAGTTTAGCGGCACAGCCGAGTACGTTGTTACTTCGTAAAGATCTACAAATCGAAGGCTCTGGTCGGTGCCTTCTCTACTACAGTCACTAAGGGATTTATTACTATTTCATGCCAAATATTATTATGTGGACGCGTGTTTGTATTGCGTTATGCCATCAAGGGGCATTTGTTTGCACCCACCCATTCAACGCCGTACACATATTAATGTATATCTAACTGATGAGACGGGGCACGGCTGCCGGTTTTGATGTTACTTCAGTACTAGTGTTGAGTATCACCATCAGTGCCATCATCGATATGATCGAATCAGAATGACGATTGTTATCTGCTGTTATGACTACGGCTAGTACGGTTTAGAACTTCTGGTTTTCCTGTTCAAACAGTTCTACTAGCACTCACGCGGTTACATACTGTGCGGGGCGGACAGTCAACCCCACTACCTCCCGCTCCCCTACCTCCTCCCAAATTCGTTTTCGTACTATATATACATACAGACATATATAAAACAGTTGACGGAACTGTGACTAACTTCTCGCCAACAGAATCCAACACAGAAGTCAGAGAAATTTTCAGGCTTGCCATGAGCATCGGTAAACGAAAGTCGAGGAACAGATAGATACAGATACATAACTACCCTGAAAAAAGACGATACACGAATTACGAAGGTAATCCCAACAATGGCGTCTTATTGGGCCCGCGAGAAAAAATTGTCTGTCGATAGACACAAGCGACGACGAGCGGTTATTCTCACAGGCGCATGGAGTCGTCGGGTGCACACAGCTTACTGGTTGTTCCTCGAATGGGTGGACTCCACCAGTTGTAAGCAGACAACGACGACGACAGCAACGAAAGTAGCAATAACAACAGTGACGATACAAGTGATCGAAGGTATGCACGACGATGACAGAAAAAAGTTCTTGGGCGTAACCATAGTCGTAGCAGGAATGATAAGCCCCCGAAGTCTGATCCACCCTCCCGTAAAGCGGAAAAAATTTAAAGGAAGGTATCTCATCATCTTGGGTCGTTTAAACTGGCTATCCCGCTTTTATTCATGCTACAGCTGCTGCACCTACAATAGCTATTACTTCGTAAATATTGTTTGTAATGTTTTTTTTTGTTTTCTTTCTACTCCTTTAGCGGTCGTGACCCTCGCTACTGACATGCTCCCGTGGAAGCGGAGAAGTTTTATTAGATTAAGTGCATAAATACAGGATTTACGCTACTGAAAAGGTTATACACGCAGACTTAAATCAGAATAGGCCATTTGATCATTTTCCACCGTTTCGCTGTTTGTGCACCACACAGTGGGGTAAAAAAGTAAACAACTCCATATGTTCATCACCTAGCAATGGACATCGTTTATTACGCTAAAACATGGTTTTAATAAAATACAAACAAATTAAAACAACACTAATAATAATAGGACAATGATGAATTCAAATGAAGGTCAGAGGGTGGCATTAGTGGAACAGGACTGAGGCAGGCAGTAGCAAGGTGCACAGCGCCGATAGGCGCTCGCGATGAATATGCGACGAGAACCTTCCGGATGACGACTATATACACCAGATATCATCCTGTTAGAGGCTGCTGTAGCAGCGATCACTACTAGATTGAACAGGGGAATGATAGGGCCAAAGGGGTTTTTGTATAACTGGAATGGGGTTAGTGTGGTTGACGTGATATTTACCATATATTTATTACTATTATATGAAACGATCAGAGTTGTATTTGAGAGCGAATCGACGATCTTCTATTAGAAATAGAGTTCCTCATTCTTCTGATGCGCTGAAAGCCGTAGTTGCTCTAAGAAGCGCTGTTGTAGCCAAACGAGTAAAGAACAAAAAGATACAATTCATCAAAACGGGCGCAAATGATTTAATCATAGTTCGATTTATACACTTCCCTTTGGTCGACTTCCTTTTATGGAGATTGCAATTGATTGTTTCGTAGGGAACATTCACGCAGAAAACTTGTCCTACCATAAACTTGTCCTTCTAGACTTATTCGTTACACGTTGGATGTTTTCGTGGCAAGGCCGGTCGGGAAAAATAACAGCTTTACGGCGAAACTACCTTTAATGTTTATAAACGTGTGCCGAATAACAGATCAGTTGACTTTTACTGCTTTTTTTTTTGTCTTTTAGTAGAAGTAAAATGGCACAGCCTCATACAACTGCAATTTTTGTGGTATGTGTGCTTCACAGGTTTAATGGTTGTTTCTGGCTGTCTGTCGCCAGGGCAGTGATGAATTAGCTCACAGAATCAAGGCTCCTTCACAATTCGCACGTCACGGACCCGTAACTAGAAAGTTTCCTCACAAGTTAGACTGTTCTACTTTTCCGAGCACTTTGTTTTCTGCGAATGCGTACCGCATACTGCCGTAGCGACTGTTTATATCCTGGCTGTATCCACGAGCAATACGGTTGGATGGCTATAACTTCCAATAAACTAGCAAATGGCTTTAAATTTATCATTAGAGAGGTTGTTGTCCATCACTCAGTAGGCATCAGCTAAAGTAATTTGTAGTTATTTAAATTGCGAGATGTAATGAAAGTATTATATGGACAAGTACGCAAGTGCCAAAAGACTGAAGGAAAGCATCGATAAACAAACATAATAATAGTCTCGAACAAGAAAGACCTATGGATACGCTGTCTTCTCTTTGATTCATAGTACAAAGAGGTAGAGCGGGTTGAAAGATTATCGTAAAGCTGCAAGACCTCAGGTTCGATTCCTAGTTGAGAGTCGTTCAGATAATTTAGGTCATATATAAGGACATCGGCTAAACTGATCATTCTACCCATCTGTAATAGCTCCGAAAAAATTTCTACTACGCCATATACGAAACAACATGTCTTCAGCGACAGGTGTATTGACGTCAAACGATTTTAGATCTATGTAAAACAATTGCCGACGTAAATACCGTCGGCTGAATACGTTATTCGTCGTAGAACTTTGTTATAGATTTTATCAAAAGCACCGATTTAACACGGTGTGTTTCAGATATTTTTTTTTTTTTGTTTGTTGTCACACGTCAGACATTTTCATTTGACTTCTGCTAACGGTTTGGCGAAGTAACGGCTTCTATAGTGATGATGTCATCGTGAGCCGAAGGATTGCACGAGCCAATCCAAAAAATCATTGAAATAGCTTCTTTTTTTCTAACGGTACAAAGCTTCTTTCGAGACCCCGTCGTATCAGCGGAAGACACAACTCTGTTTTAAAGAGAGATCTGAATCTAATTGTTCGCGTTACGACTTATTTACTGATCGTTAACATGTAGTATCTACGAAGTAACCGTTATGAAATAAATGAATATGTTTTGTTCTACATAAACCTACAATGGATACGTTGGTATTTTAAGATATGCTATTTTTAGAGGCGACAAAGCAATCATACCGCTACACGTAGCTCTTCTCTCGGCGTACGCTCGTAGCTCGTGCACAATTTTTTATTAAACCCAATCATGTTCTGGTTACGAGTCACTGTTACGCTTCTTCATGTCATTAAGGAAGGCCAAGTAACCTGTACGCAACAACTACCTATTTCGCTGTACCTACCTTCTAATAGGCCTACAGAGGTTGAAGATCGTACTGTGCAGATGGTCGTGTTACCTTCCTGTACTTGAAGCTTCAGAGTCTATTGAAATCATTAGCTCGCCCAGTAACAAATAAATAAGTAGACAAATAAACAGCAAAGCCATTGGTACTAGAATGGCAAACACCATCGCATAGATTACGATATGAATACCGTAACAGGCAGTTGCACGGCCTCGAACACACCTATATAGTATTTATGAAAAAAATATCAAATTCAAAAAATGAGCTATTTTTTCTATCATAGCTTGACTATTACCTATGGTCGGTTAGAATATCGTATAGATTGCAAACATACACACGTCGTGGCAATTACACGGGTATCCATTGTAGTCGTGCATGCACGAGTGAAACACGTTGAAGATCAGATCAGCGTTACAGCGTAGAAAAGCGACGTTAGCCGTGTAGGTCAAATGTTTTCGAAAAAATCAAAAAAACACGACAGTAGCATTAGCAAAAATCGCTAAATTGAAAAGTTTACAGATCATAGAAGAAAAGAAAGGTGGTGGCCGATCGAATTTGGCCAGTCGGTCGATGACTCACTACCATTTACGCTAAATTCGCTGTCGGTGCATCGCAGTGAGGGAACATTTGTAACTTCGACGGCATACGCGCGACCGATTGTGATGGATCACCAGACTTCACAATGACTTTCTTCTTCATAGTAATCGAAAATACCGTTACGTTTACGGCACAGTTAACCCGGCCAGGGCGGATCCGCCCGTCTGTATATGTGATCGACCACCAATGGTCTCCAATCACTCGGATATATTAAGTTATTCAAACAAATAACTTGGCCAAACAAACTTTGTGCCCTATATTGCTCGTAGCAGTCGGTGACGTCGCCGATTTGAACATGTGGAATATCGGTAGTGCTTCGATGCCTGGCCGGCTACTGCCCTTGCGTAATCTGTAAGGATTTTCGCTACGATCCACCACCATGCACAAAATCGAAAGCATTAGAAAGTACTATTACGGAAGCGTGACAAATCAGAATCAATAAATAGATTGAACTTGACAGATGTATATATGTATATATATATTCCTCTATGGGAACGTAAAATAATAACGCTTATTAGGGAGTCACTGCCTGAATCACCTTGGTGAAGGTTCAGCGTCGCTGATCCTCGTCAGACAGATCAGTCGGATCAATAAGACACCAGCGGTTGCAAACTCTATTAGGGTATAGTCTAATCGAACAAGTGGTTTGTGCCTACGATGTTAATATTACAGAATGACAAAATGTGCTGTAAGGACATGAATTAATTCGTTGACGTATTTGAAGAACAGTCATTAAACTAGGTCGGTCGGTCGGTCAGCTGATCCATGATGCGCGACGCGGCAGCTTAACCTTGAAACTACGAGTGATTGGACTTCTCGTGCTGACTCATTTAGCCTGTTGCGCAGCGGGGCGACTCCGTCAGCGGCTCTATATTGCCCCTCTTAATAACAGTGTGTGTTGACGTTCTGCATTTTAAGTCAGAAAGATTAGAAGCCGAGAGCGTGAAACAGGGACCGATTACAGATGAACTTTTATCATCAACGGAGGTAGTTTGTATTTGAAACCAAAATGGCTCCATGTCGAAATTTACGACGCCACAGAGTCATTAATCTGTATTGTTAGAATTCTAGTTGATTATATACGAATCAAATAGAAGTTTGCTCTAGTCTTCAGCGATTCTGCACAGAAATGCAGCCAAGAGCAAGATAAAGCTCTCGGGAGTAACAAGTGCCGGCCGGCTTTACGTACGATGGAGACATCTTCGAGTAATTATACTAATGAGCCACGAATAGAGCAAAAATATGTGGCGCTAAATGGAAATATTATCTAATTTAAATATTCAGTACGTGCGTAACGCAAGCTATGGGATAATCAGCAATAATCTCTGCTTTTTTCTATAGATCGCGTTAACAACGGCAGCAGAAAATCGTTAGTGACCAGTTTTTTGGTAAATTCGCTATTTCGTACGGGTGCATTAGTTCGCAAAGTAAAAAAAACTGCCGTAAGCATCTTTACACTTCATACCCTATGCTTATTTATCCCCGCAAATTGCGACTACCTGCTGGTTTTCTTCATCGACGTCCTAAGCGACGTATAAAAGCGCGTCCAGTACTTGAAAATAGGTTCTCTTTTGTTGGTTTTGCCCCCCCTCTGTTCGCTTAAACAACTGATCGGGCTAAGTCAGAGAGGGCGTACGATACGGTATAAAATAATGGCGAGCATCAATTCTTATTGAAGGGCTAAAGAGTTCAAGTTAAGTGATAAGAGCGAAGAATCATGGAAATGAGGGATGCGTGCGTTTCTAGGCATCGGAAGTGAGTCTTTGAAGTACAATTTTAACATGGTTATAAATGCAGGCATAACAAAAACGGCCAACGTGGAAGCTCGGACAATTTAAGGATAGTTTCGATTTGGAGGGTGTCGAAACAGATATCAATGTTTTATATTTTAATTTTGGGGTTGCCATTACGGGTTTGTAGTAGAATAATCAATTGCCACCGGTGGACGTGCCTGTAGAAGAACTTTAAAACGTCATAATTACGTCACTTTGTCGACGGAAACTGTCTCGAACAAGGCGAATCCTCGTCCGTTACCTCAAACAAAAGTGGCCAAGCCTATTGAGTGACTAAATACAACCCTTGCATTGATTATAGGAAAATATCCTTTAAGCTGTCTTGATCGCTTTGTAAAACGCAAGTGGTTACCTCAGAAACTAGTTTTTTTTTGTTGTTAGCTGCTTCACTGAACTGGTGCTTTCGCTGAAACTGAGACAGGAAGCCCTCACGGATGCCTTCATGATAAAATTGCTTCTCAGATGAACGTAAGCGCGAAATGTATTATTACCATACAGTTTATATTTGTCAATACGATCGTTTTCTCCTAGTTAATTTAACTATGAAGAACACGATCGGATAGATAGTAGATCAAGATGTCCAGGTTTCTTCAGAAAATTATTATAAAATACATTAATGATGGAAAAATGAGGTTTAAGAACTTCCGGTCTTCGGCATTGATTATGATCAAACGAACTTATCAATTCGTAGAAGTACTACTGAAGAAACTACGCCAAAGCGCATAGTGTCTCTGTGTAAAATTATCGAGCAGTTTGCCAATAGACGATATTGGCTTGGAACATTCCCTTTGGTGATATAATTCGAAAGCGCAGAACCAGCTGGTGCCAACCCAACATAACTGAGATAACCTAAATTTTAATCATCATTAAATATTGTGAAGAGCAAGTAGTAGTTCCCTCACTCACACTAGGCAAAATATCGTATAGCGCTAATTTATCTAGAAGATATAATATTTATTTAATAATTGAGATAATCTTCGCAGATAGGCTTTCAATATGATATATGACAGACAGATAGTAAGAGGAGTTGAATGAAGTTCGCTCCTGCGATTTTCCTACAGGCCTAACGCCAACAGATTTACTGTTTTATGGTGGTAATAGATGGGCGCTGGCCTATTTGTCTTGTGTAGAAAAATGACTGCATTGATGCACGACACTCGTTATCGCAAGATGTTGACCAGATCGTGCATATGTACATTGTTTCCGCCGTAAGTAAATTGACTATGGTATATGGCGCGGTCTAATCGTGCTACCCGCTCAAGAGGCCGCAACGCTCGTTGGCTAAAAGGCTAGACGGAGAAGTGACCAAGGCTAGCGTCAGAAAGGAAACTTATGCATCACGCAATTACAGGTGCGATCATTCAATGTTTTTTTTTTTTTTTTTTTTGTTCTCTTATTGGATCACATACGCGCGTCCATCATCTTACCGTGACGTCTATGTATGTGTGTCTTCGTAAGATCGATGACACAGGTCCGTAACAAGGTGAAGAACAGTGCAGTCCGCATAAACAGCTAATGAAGCACTATTTAGAGCAGCTACTGAAAGGACGTTCAATCCAATTATGTTTGCTTTGATCAAAACATTTACATCCCTGTATTAACTTGGATTTTCAACATTTCCAGCACAGAACATTGCAATATGAATTTATCGACGACGGTTTTTTCGCATGTAAAAATCGTTGCCGAACGTGCACGTGCATACGGAAAACCAATCAATGGGCGGCTTCGTGCTACCGGCCGTTCTATCTATATGATCATATTAAATGCATAGTTGACCGTTGGCTTAGGGAAGGGCGCTGTGGTTCAATTACTATTAACGTCAACTACCAGGACAGCTAGAAATCGATATTTTAGAAAGACGGGAGGGCGCAACAAATCTCGAAAATCAGAGCAAAACTCGAGTCGTTACCAAAACTGCGATAGAAGGTAGACAACCAAACTCGTTAATCAAATTCTTTGAAGCGAGCCATCTTGCCCATTTTCCTCCCGTTTTGTTCATTTTCTTAGCTGTTTGTGGTCCACAACTTAGATAAGCATAGGTGTCATCATAAACACCATGAACATGAACAGCAGCAGCAGCAGGACTAAGGGGTAATTTCACTACATACAAATCGTAGCAGAAGCTCGACAAGGCGTATGCCTCTATAGACAGTATACGCGCGTGTACATACTGCACCATAACGTATCTAATTCAGCTATAGCACCTTTCAGAAAATGATAAACAGAAAATATTGAGACCGAAGTAGCCAAATTCGATTGTCCTGTTGTATCCTACACATGTACTCCAATACACTTCTAAAGTGATTGGGAGCTGAGTGACCACTGTTATTCAAAAGACAGATACCCTACCAATTTGTGGCAAGTAAGTAGGAATAGAGGTTCAGAATCATGGCGCGCTTTCTATTGTATTCAAAAGATCTATTGCGAAAATTCTACTTCTGGTGAAGAACAGCCACGAGCGTCGTCGGACGCAAAGATCTATGTGGAAATCATTAGAGAAAAATTGTTGCCGCGTTAGGCTCGCTGTCCAGGACGAGAGGAGAAAGATTGCAAATATTTAGTATTTACATATCAGCATAATTCGGTTATGTAAAATTGGTTCGTTAAACGACTTTGTGGTAAGCAAGCCAAGTAAGATTTAAGCTGGTCTTTAGTCGCTAATCTACGCGGAGCGACATGTAATGAAACTGGATAGAGCGGATGCAGCGGCCAAGAACGATTAATACCAACGTCAACCAAAATTTTGTCCACTTCAACCGTGGCCATAGGGCTTACAGAATATTAGATAAGGTACGATACTGAAGCCATTCATTTATCATTCTATCCTAGCCTACCCAATGACCTGGACCAACACTTGACTGGAAGATTCGCCGCATGACTATCGCCGACGATAAATTCATTCTACAGACTACAGCCGTACGGCAGCCAGGTGAAACACACAGGTGTTTTTTTTTTCTTTTTAATTACTACTATTAATGTGTTTAGTTTAATCGGTATTGACGATCGTAGTGTGTCTTTTGCTCCTGTGCATCCCTAGACGCCTGTAAATAAGCCCAGGGCAAAGTAACCGTAAATTAAACTATTTACAGTCGGAAGCCAAACGTTTCGCTGTCTAACATTTTGAACAGGCTATGAAAAGGAACCGTTTTCACACTACATTAATAGTAAAAATAATACGTCATGCAATGATGCGGATTCTGAGGAAAAGGTAATCGTACTACTTCAAGCACGATCCAACACCGTATGCGCTATTGTGCTAACACGGCTGTAAAGGTACGCCATCAGATGATCAACTAATATTTCTAAAATAATTACAGTATCTATCTGAGTGGCCATTTTTTTTTTTTTTTCTCTTTTTTTTTGGTGACCGAGTTCCATTAAACTTTGACTACATACGTGCAGGCCAAGGCTAGCAGTTCGTATATAGTACTGCTACACATTTCGTTAGTTAATACAGTAAGTTGTTATTGTAAATTTGGAAATACACATTGCATTATAGCCGCTTGCGTCACCGTAGCCGTGCGCTTATGTGATACAACGATCGTACACGCGTGACAGCCATTTTCAATATGGCTTCCTTTTCTTTTTTACCTGCGAACAACTTTTCGCGGCAGACGTAGATGTGTTAAACTGCAAAGCGCTCAAGTATGCTACAAAGAAGAAATTCCAGCACAGATACCTGTTCGCCTTACACCCTTTATCTGGACGACCCAATTGACAGCCTCCTGTCTAAACATGCGTTCATTTTTGTAACAAAAAATGATCACGCTGATTAGTTTGCCCTAGCGAAATCTCTAGCGAAGAACTTTTTCGAAGTCGCGCGAAAACTGCTCATTTCGAGCGGCGGCAAGGATTTCACGTCGAAGGGGCCTGCCCAGTGCGAAAGGACCAGACGATAACGACTCATTTACACTCGAAAGGTCATTTGTTTTGCTCTTGAAAGCGCAAGCGCCCTTTCTAGTTCCACGACCAACGCATAAGCGCAGAAAGCTGAATTTCATTTACAATTACCAGTGTGCATGATCCGTCCAGAAGCAATTAGACCGAGACGACAAACAACCTGGCCAGGTATCTCCAGCGCATGTACGTGCAAATTCTCAAAAACGCTAACGACGTACAGTATGTACACATGATGTATGGACAGCAGCAAGTCATCAATGATTTTCCGTTTAGAATCCACTTGAGATGAGATAGCTTTTATACGAACATAGTTGTTAGACGCTTCCATTATAATAGCACAGGACACGCGCTCTCCTTATAGAGAAATCAACTGTCTATGCTCGTACCTGGACGCTCAGCTGGGATTTTCATTGAAAAACGATCGGCATATTATATCACGGTGGCGTAAATGGATTTTTCTTAGCATTTGCTCTTTTTCATCGTTGAACAACGTTTGTGACAATATTGGATTTCTTAAATGTTTACGACAATGGCTAGATTTAGCAGTTAGTGATAACTCATCGCTTAGATATTTTTCCTTTTAACAAATGCACGACAACGAGGTCCAATCATAATACGCTCACCTGTTCCTATATGGGCACTGACAATTGGCTGCCAATAGATCTGCTCGATTTACCCTTCAGTTAGTGGCCAAATTGGTTTGGCAAGGGGGGTTTTAAGAACGTAAACACTTTCTGAATAATCTAATGGTCCCGCTCGTTCCACCAGCGACAATATCATTGAACAAGTTTATTCGTCTGCCCGGCGGACACCCAATCGATTCGGGCGCTCGCTGGCTGCTCGGGGCGTATCGAATAGGCAGCACTCTAGAAAAGGGGCGTGGCATTCTGGATACTCCCAGGGAAAAATGCACATGTACATGCGTATATGGAAGTACTTGATAGAATAGCAAACGGCGGTGTCAAACGTAAACTCGAAGCACTTCATATATATGAAGACAAAGACGATGTCAACGATCACTCTGACGCATTTGGCAGCCAGTCGAATACTAAAAAAAAATACAAACGTCTGTTCCCTACGACTTATAACGTATAATTTTTCTTATCGTTCGCTTGGGAGTAACTATCCTGCACAAATTTACCGCTAGACAAATGAATCATAGCTGTTTGATTGGCTGCTTCGTTTATGTCTAGGATGAACCATACGTGTATTTTGATCGCTGATCTATACTGCTCCAGCCATGTCCGTGCCATACTCAGTTTACGTGAGTGTCAGACACGGTTCGTAGATCTTAAAATCTGTAATAATAAATAGAAAAAAAAAAAAACACCTACGTGAACAAAAACGTGACCAACGATTAGGCCCATTAGAAATGATTGCCGTGCGATCGTGACTGATCGCTGACAGCAAATTAAGCCATACGATTAGGAATTCATTTGGTTACTGGGTTTGATTTGTAAGCCATTGTGGGTTTCTAACACCCAGTGCTGTTGTATCACGTTATATATGTACACACCTCCATAACATTCAATTCTAGTTCTTGATCACTTCGCTATAAATTCGTTGTACTCTATTTCTCTGAACACTGCTAAGACTGGGTCGAGTGAAGACACAGTGGTCCGTCTACTCAATCTAGAGAAGAAAAATCCATTTTGAGTCGTGTCGATTGAAGTAGGTGATTGTCATATTTTATGAACCGTACGGCAAGATCAATGATGCCTAGGCCAGACAGAATATCGTGTAGATACGTAGGCTATTTCTGTTACAAGTTCTGATACAATGTAATTCAAGTAGTCCGATACGACGCTAGCTAGCGTCATGGGCATTGTCCGAAGATGGCAGCCCAACACTTCCGCTATAACGATTAGCAATGCAGAGGCCTTTTTGCCAGCGAAGCTGGCGATGTCTGAATGAAGTTCTAATTGCAGAACCCTATGGAACTGTTCCGGCTGACTGTGATTATTCAGTACCAGATGATACTGACACTAGATTAGCTGGAATGAATTTTGTCTGCTATAGCGG
>NW_019214371.1:252781-316646 GCF_002532875.2 Varroa jacobsoni | reverse complement strand
TATATAAAATAAACGGCAACAAAGAAAAATAAAAACATCGCTTCTTTATTTCGCTCCATTAAAACAAGTTGATGACCGTTAAAAATCGGATAAAATCAGATTAGACAATCTTGTTTATCACTAAATCGCTTTATTGTGTCTGTAAATAAACGATTGATCGGTATGGTCTGAGCTAAAATGAAAGTGTTCGTGTCGATTTAATAACCAAATAAGGACGATAGTTCATGTAATAAACATATTACCAATAACTATTGTTAAGTGAGAAGCATTTTACTTGAGAGTTATCAGATGCTTAATATTTATCTACTGTATAATGTTAGGCTACGTATTGATTCCTATTTCATTCTTGTCACATACAAGACATGTGACAGAAAGCCTGGCCCTTTTCGTACAAGATGCGACTACCCCTGACTGTGAAGATCGTTCAAACGTATTGAAAAACACGAAAATTTACATAGGAGCCTGTTGTTATCGCTGTCGTCGCATGTATCAAGGCCGCACACGGGATGCGCATGACACCGGACAACAAACTTCGTGACGCGGAGCGATTTCACAACCCATATGTGTAAAGGTTATGATCGCTCTGTTCTGTTAGGTTTATCGCACCAGGTCCCCGTAATGTCGAAGGAGCTAAAAATACAAGCTTCTAAATCATTTCAATGGTATCCAATCGACAGTATGAGACAATATAAAATCCAAATAAGCTCATATATAGTCCCGTCTAACATAGCTAGCTGTATCAAATTACGTGAAAACTTGGGAAAAATATCTTTCGTATATACTACGTATACTGGCAAAATCACTATACTTTAGGAACTTTGTAAAAGCTAGATCTATCAACAGGTTCAACTGAGGGGTACGCAAGACAGGGTGTCATACAATTGTCGACTTAAGGCAGCAATCGTGAGTTACTCGGATCTATCTTTGTACTTCACAGATTGTCTACCAAGGAAGAGTCCTATCAGCGAGCCGTAGACAATGAAGTTGCCAAAAATAGTCTTTCCGTTTTGCTTCAAAGCGGTTCACTTCATCATTGTTTCGCCGGATACATTCTAACGTAACGAGGTGGTCCATCGAATACTGGCCGGCCAGGAAACGAATAGTTCTTTTGGTCAAAGATGTCTTTGAGCTGCACGACTACGAAATGCGTCCGACAGTCCGGTGGCGAATTAAACAAAGTTCTTTGTATTTGGCTTAAGGTTGGCAAACTGAAAGACGCTTAGTACGACGTTTCAAAATGCGCAACTAGACCCAGTCCATCGAATGCAATAGGATCGTTGCAGAATCGGCAATATCTCTAGGACCAAGGAGACGACTCCTGCATCGGTGTGTCACAAATACGAAGTATCCTGGCTCAGTTTTCTGAACAATCCCCATACGATTTATCCGTATAGTTCTACCAGATTGTTCAGATGTAATCAAGATGGTGTCAATCGAATTGCCGAGTGAGTCCTAGCTTGGCATTTGATATTTTTATAATTGTTGTTAAGTCTCGCTATTCGTGGCAGACCCGGTTCGTACAGCCATTCATCCCAATTGACCTCGGCAATTTTCTCTTCGAAAAGCCGCGTAAAAAATTCACGAATTTTCTCTGAATTAATCGCGGTTTCCTTGTATATTAAGTGCAGGCACCTTAATGCACAGAGAAGCTTTTCAACCCCTACCAATTGCTCAAGGTAGACTAGAAACAGATAACCCTTTTCGTAAGGTATCACCGAATGAAGCTGGCTTGCTTCGACGTCAGGATTAACCAGCTTTAACCGAGGGTTTTTAGCTCCGAGAATTCGTACTTCAAACTCGAGCCGGCTAATCGCGTCGCGGTGGACAATTGTCCAAAATTCTTCACCGCGAAGTTCAAGCAGGATTCGCCTCTCAATATACGAACAGATACCCTCCGTAATCCAGAGATGATGGAAGGTTTCGATGCCAAGTGAGTTGCCAAACCAACTATGAGCCACTTCATGGGCAAGCACTACGGCTAGCTCGGCAGACCCGACGAGGCTAGCGTTTATAAACGTTAATCCTGGTATTTCGAGAGCTTTGAATGGGAAATCGTTAAGTATCAGTACATCAAATTTACTAAAGATGCACGGACCAAGCAAGTCAAAGGCAATCGGCAGAATCCGCTTGACGGTGGCCGCGACGAAGCGAGCGTCACCAGGCGCGTCCTCTGTGTAAGCACCGACGCAGCTTGACACTGGCACGTAGCTGAAGTCGCCGACGGCAAAGGCAATTAAGAAGAATGGAATAGGGACAGGCTGCTCGAAGTGGAACATGTTGCGACCATCTGGCGCACGGCCAGATTCTCGAAGAGAAGCTCCCATCACAGCTACGGTGCCACGCGGGGTCAGAAGGGTCGCACAGAAGGGAACCTGCATAAGAAAATGGACAAGCTGGTAACCTGCTCTTTATTGAACGCTAGCCTCAGATCAAGAAGCGATTAAATAGACCGTACTGATTTTTTTTTTTTTTACCTATTTGACATGTGAAAGAAAATGTTCTCAAAAATGTATTGAAATTATTGGCTGAAAAAAGCTGTTGTTGTTTAAACAGAAGTGCCTGAAACTGAGAAGCCCATTAATGATGAATACTCATTTTAAAATTGAATATCGTATTTGGTGAGGTTCTTACCTTTACCTGGGGAACGTCCTGACACGGGAGGATCGATCGAGCGGCGACCGGAAAGGAAAGTGTGAATACACTTCGTTCATCACGGTGGTTCCAACGAAGGGCTGACGAGTTTCCGGTTCTGACGTGTAGGAATAAAAATACATATCATACGTTACAGCGAATCTGAGCCCAATGAGCAATGAGGATGTGTAATAGAAGATGTAAAAAACCTCACTACAGTTTTCCTAGGATAATCAAAAGCAGGTAATTTAACGAATAGATTTTAAGATAAATTTATTATTTATAGTATTATAAACCAAGTACTAAAATAAATGTATCTTAGTACTGAGTACTACTACTAAGGAAGCTGGTGTTTCTTTCTATATGTCGCCCTCCTCTGCACCAAACATAAAAGAAATTGTTTTTAGAGCGTACCCTGGACAGCTGTATCTTTCTCACAATATCCAATATTGATGATAAATGTAAATAGATTTAAGCTAAAAATGCATGTACCCACCTGTAGGCGATATCGACTTCGAAGGTAGTCTCTTCTTTTGGTATCTGTATTCGTAGCGCTTCGCCGTAAATCTTATGACGTGGACTTTTATAAAAATAGGTTCTTCTACAACGATTCAACCGAACCTTCTCCACATGAAGATCCGCACTGTATCCAATAGTTTCACCCATAATTAGTAACTCATTATTATAATCTGGATTAGGAAACGGGCACTCATTCAGTATGTAAGAGAAATCGAAAGTTAGTGATATCGCAACATTTATGTAGAAACGTTTATGAGTATAACAACAGTAATAATAATGGAATTAATAAAACATTGAAGTTACTAATGTAGTTGGTATTTACAAATGGAACCATCTGAATTAAGAAGCCTATGGGGGCGCACCTGTCGAGCACAAGTTCGTGAGCGGATTGCATTAGTCTGCGAATTTTATAACGAACCTCGCATTTTAGGCGACGAGATTTAGGGTCCACCTAAAAATTGAGTGACGAGACAGTTAGATCAACGAATTGTCTCGTTACGAGCTAACGTCATAACCACAACCCCACTATAAACCATGACCAAATGAGCCTATTCTATCAAATAGGGTCGGGGTAGGTAAGGATAACACGCATCTTATTTATATACTGGCCTTGAGGTGCCATAGGGTGCGACAGCGAGACACTAGCAATAATAACAAAGGCGATTATCTAAAATAATGACTCTTGTTTGCAGCCTAAAATGTTAGTTAGACACTAGGACTTTTTAATTGGCGATGCAAGCGCTATTATTTTATTAAAGTGTTTTTATGCTTTATGAAATGCGTTCAAACCTGAGATAAGATGCAAACAAAAAAAATACCTCAAAAGAAAAAAAAATAGAAACGAGTCAATTCTATGTAATCTTAGTGTTCGTCGTGCCTTCGATGTAGGCAAGTGATTCAGTGCTTAGGACAAATAGGCGTGATTAGCGTGAATATTTATAGATGAGATAAAAACAGAAGAGGTCTATTTTTGTCTTTACGTTCGAGCTAGTTTGGAAAGCTATTCCTAACTTTCTTTACTTTATAACGCAACACATAGACAACTACTTGTTACAATCATCTAGATACTTTGATTACTGCCAAATGTTGTTTCTCGTTGATAAAGATCCTCATTGAAGTTACCTAGAATGTAACTTTTTGCTTGAGCGTTTGGGTTCAACCGAATCATCTTCGGAAAAGACATAACGCTAAGGCGAATTGTAGATCCAACTAGGTTTCTACTTATCGCTTAGTAATCCGGTTTAGTAACATGAATATTGAGCTACCACTGTCTATTACACTAAGATAAATATATGTGTACATACCTACGTTATGAATATTGAAAATCGCTGCGTTTTTAGAGTGGATTTTTTCGCTTGTCACTTTCTCTCAGTCTCAACGAAGGCTGCAGAAGACGAGGCGCAATGTTTTTGTCTGTGTAGTATTATATGAATAGATACCTTAATGATATTTTTACTCAAGCATCTCAGATCATCTCAGACAGAGAACTGATTAATTAGATATGTAAATGCTTAACTTTACGCTGTGAGCAATGACGATCGGAGGCGTATTCTGTCGACTCTCCGTAATGGCGTATGGTATAATAACCGACCTAACTATTTGGTGGGAATATCTGACGTTTGTATCTCAATAGACATGAACGATATGTACTATTTCAATTTTAGGTATGTTGCCGATTAAATGCTGTTGTGTTGTCCATATAGAACGATTATTACACATATGAATCAAAATAAGTTCATGTTACTATAATTGTTGTTGAATTAGGTCTAATCTTTTTTCTCATTACATAGATATGCGTTTGCTAACTATGGTACGTACCTCGACTGTCCAATGCAGATGAAGAATCTGGAACTTATCGGGTGCCGCAAACGAGAACGACGCATTAGGTGTTTGCTTGACCGCATTTCGCAAGAGTTTATAGGTCGAAAGCAGTGCCACAACGTGGTCAATCTTAGCACCTCCCCGCCCACCCCCTGGAACAACCTGTTCAGGCAGTTTGTGGCCGTAAAAACAAGCAGCAACCCCCCGCTGCTGCTTAGTCTGACTACCTTCAACTAAGATGCTTTGATCGACACTCGATCTGTATAAAGTTTAAATCAATTGACTCATTCATTCGTTCCAGCATAATTGTAAGTTCGGAGTTGTAGAAGCTCTGTTTGACCGGGCAGCATCTGTTAGCAATAGATAAACGATGTCAGCATAATAACTTGCTGTGAAAATTGAAAGAATCCATTTCCACAATATCTACTGCTCAACTTTCGGCAACAACAACCAATTCCGCTTCGCTATAGTTGAAACAACTCATCGAACCGTAACAGCTTATGCTCCTCTTAAGGGACGCGTAAGATCGCTCCTGGTCTCGATGTATGTGTTCTTTTGTTCTTTCTTATATCGTCAGCGTATACATGTCACGAACTAATTTCTAGCTTTTTTAAGACAAAAAAAGACGAATTAGAACACCTGTACGAACCTTAGCTAGGTGAGTTCCGACTTCTTTGGGGTCCGCTTAACGCGCAGTGTGATTGTTAAGGGTCTCAGACGCGCCTATATCATCACAATAATAACGCGATAAGATTTGCCCGCAGTCTCTTACCAATATAAGTTACATTAGTCTCCGTTACGTTTCTTGAATCAGTCGTATTGACCAGCACAATAGCTACGTATGAAGCACAACATCGAAAGAAACGTCACGTCCTTGTTGCCGGCAGAGTATTGTATGCAAAACTAGTTCAACAGCATTTCGTTCGGTGACCAGCGTTTGTTGATATCGCGTTGCGGCAGCTCTTCTCCGAAAGCCATCATTCGATCGGTGAGTTGTCCAATCTCGAACTGTTTAATGTTGTTATTGCTGTTGATGACTGCTGTGTTTGATGCGACTGACGCTTGGTTCCATCTTGTTTCTCATCATCTTTATCTAGCAAACTGTATTTTTCATGCAGCCGCTTCACAACTGAGTGGTCATTGTGGCAGCAAGTGCGTGCGCCTCAAAATCGCTACTGCAACGCCAGCTGCTGTAGGCAACAATCTTGGTACGGCAGCAGCGATCGCCTTGTTAATGCTATTACCACGGCACTCGCGGCCGCTCCGTCCGCCGTTGTTGCTTTTATTGTCGCTGCAGTCTCGAAGTAGGCATCAGAGGCGCCGTCGACGTAGAAGAGACACTAACTGCGTCAGTCAGAAAGGGCCCGAGTCCGCACCGTCAAACTGGAGAGTGGTAACGATCTTTGCGCAATGTTTTCTCTTCTGCCATTCTACTACCTCCTTAGCAGTCACCGTAGCAGCGGCAGCAACGAGCCTTAACTTAGGTCTTGCGGCGTTCTTCCTGTCATGCTGGCTGCTAAATTCTCCTCTGTGCGGTGAGCCTGGCCGCTTTGTGAAATGAATAGGCCACCTCGCGAATCTGCGCCGTTGCATCTATTTGCCTTTTCTTCTTCGGCTTCCTTTGTCTTCATCTGCTTCATCCCTACACTTCTCTGTCCTGTACGAGTGGGGAGGACGCGTACGAGAAGTTTGCTAGGCTACGAGGGGACAGCTCGGGTTGTGCCCCTGTAGCAGCGGCACAAATGGCGGCGACGACGACGGCGGTGGCAGGTGAAGGCTTTAGTCAAATGCGTAGAAATCGCTTGCTTGACCGTGATGCGCTATGCCTGGACCTTATAGCCCAGTTTACCAGGATGCGTGCAATGCAAAAGCCCAATAGTAACGAGGTTAGTTATTAAGTGTGGGAAATGTGGGCAGCCGCTGCGATTCTAGCTGGGAGTAAAAGGCATTGGGCGAATATTTCTGGAAAAAGGGTTAACCAGAAGACAAAGGTTCTTTTGACAATGAGAACGCCAACGAATTACATGCTAGCTAGATGAGGCGCCATTGCTTCTGCCAGATAGTTAAAGATAGGTACTACGCTTATATATAACTCAGACATATATAACCCAAATTTTGAATGATCTACATAGGTGAGTATTTTACTAGAATTTATACGATACATTAGAAGATACGTGTAATATTTTCTCGAATTATAAGCAAGAAATTATATACAAGTGATCGTTATAGGTATCGTACAAAGAGTATGTATGTATCGAATCTACGTCGCAGTGAAATCAACTAGCAAGGTCTGATCCAAACGCAACTCGTAAATAGTGTTGGATACGTAGTTGTTAGCGTCTTTGAATGGTAAAATCAACGGATTTACTTTTGAAATAAAACTTCATGTCCCTATATGCACGCTCAAATCGAGTGGCTGGTTTTCCGTTAAGTCAGGAAAGGCAGCCTCGGAAAAGGTTTAGTGCAACTAAACAGGTTGCACAACATTGAAGAAAAAAAGCATTGTCTACGTTGACGCACGCATTGCCATTTCTTCTAACGAAAACCCCAGGATAATTCATCGTATCCCAGTTAAGAACCTCTGCAATATCAATCCACGCGCTAGTGGCTCTTTCTCTTGTCTTGTATAAAGTCATCCCAAGTAAATGCTCCTGTTACCCCTATTGCGAAGTTTGACAAAGAAGTATATGATATGGATGTATGTGGGGGACCTACTACGTTGCCTAACACCTGTTTCTGGTGAAATTGTTTATTAGTGTTCACTGGAAAGCGATAGGTCACATTCGCACGACCGCTTTTCGGTTAGTGCAAGGAATACCACGCGGCACGTAGGTGCCTTCATACCATATGTGGATGCCTACATTTTTGCAATGGATAGAGAAACAATATGTTGAACTAGGTGTCATAAAGGTTTAACAAAACGGTTTGATTTATTTATTTAGCGAAAACATTTAGGTAAAAACGCTAATAATCAGTTGTTTTAAGTAGTGTAAAGTCTACCTATTGAAGAGCTTGTCTTCGTTAATAAAAATGGGATTCGGTGATAACATTACTTGTTGCGCGCGACATAAAGAAGATGGCGCCAAGGTATCACTAAAAATTTCATGATTGCTACGAACTCGGTCTTGGTGCCGTACCTCACATTTGAGTCGTCATTGTCCTGTTGCTGAAAATGAGTCGATGAAGCCTATATTCGCATTAACTAAAGCAGGTATCAATCACTAAATCGTGTTCGATTGTCACGAAACGTTCCCACTATCTAGTTGCTAACTATAGTTAGGAACATGTGAGATGATTTAAGATTAAAAAATGGGCGTAGACGCGCTCCGCCTCGTTTTGGCAATAAATAATCTGAAGCGATGCTTAACGAAAACGGCGGCCAACATCCAGCTCAAAGTATTTCTACTCACGTGATACGTGATAAAGGCTTGATTGCACTCTGCTGTACATCCCTTTGCCCCAGGTGCGTAAATAGTACTCGAAATGACACCGAACTGACAGCTGTAGGTAGCCATAATATAAAATGTTTGTAATTTCAGGACGTTCAAGCTGGTCTTTGCAGCGGGATCTGTCTGCAGTTAACCCTTAAGCAAATGCATTTAACGCTATCGTATAATGTGTTAAATGTTAGAGTTATAATAGGGCTGGCCGATGTAGTCCTACCTAACTAAGACAGGCTTTCAACGCCACTTCAAAAAGTATACATTTTCGGTTATTATATGCTATTCGTACTTTAAACAGTATCTTCCGACACTTCACCCAATAGATGCTGTCTATCGTCTAGATTGTGCTTTCCCATACACTCGATGCTGATGCTAAGAACGTTGAGCGAATCCCTTTTTTTCATTGCATGGTAGCGTTTCCATTTATGAAAATGACATATAGCTTCACCTTAGACCCTAGCTTTTGCATTCACAGGCTTACTGTGCACGCACGTCGTCTGCCTATCATGCAAACCGCAAAGTATAATAAGTGCAAATACCTTTTGTTATTGTTTTTAAAGACATTGTTTGCTAACTCTGCCGTCATGTGCTTCGGCACCTACAGGATGTCCGTTCACGAACGAGAGTCAAGAGTTGCCGTTGCCCTGAACCGATAGTGGCGACGATCAGACGCCAAACGTATTCTGCTGTTCGCTATTGCAGATAGCAGCGGGAAAGTGAAGAAGGTACTTGAGTGTAAGGCCTGGAGAGAAGGGAAGATATAGGTCGGTCATTGCCGCTGACGCGAGCCAAAACAACGGAACGGCTGTTTTGTAGAAGGCATTCGGTAAAATGGGTTTTGTGCTTAGAGATCTCAGTTAGTTCAACTAACAGACAACAGATCTCATGTCTCGGAAGGCAAAACATAGTACTTGACTGATGCGTCTGTTTGTTGCCGGGTGATGAAGGCGCTGATCACATTCGCTACGACCAAGTTCTATTCGTCGCGGCAGTAAGAGTCACTGTAGAAAAAATAGCATTCATTGCTATAACACGTTACTGGCATACCTCCGTTGAAGCACTCACATAATAAATAGTAACGTTCGGACTCGTATGTAACTTATAGAGTTGTTGTTATAAGCTACATGTTAAGAAAGTATTGAAATAATATTGATATGTCAAAATACGCGTACGATTCTACTACAGGCATTTCGCGCAGGTGAACACCATTAGAAAACGTAGTTTTCATGTAGAGAAGGTTTTGACTAGGAAGGGAAAGGCTGGAAACAAACGCGTAGCGACAAAAGGTCATCCTAACCAGAAATTGCCACATAACAAATGTAAGTAGTAATCGTGTTTGGCCAATACACTTTAGCTAATAGCAAATACACAACTGTCAAGTAAGTTTGTTACCGGCTAACTGAACTCTAAGAAACTTCACAGCTTCTTCGAATGAACTACTATTAGTGATTTAAAATTTTTATTTAAAGTAGTACTGATTGCCCGAACGTTAAACACTGAGCTGGTAAGATGCTCGAGTATATATATGCATATAATATATAATAGATATGTTCCTCCTGTTAATAAAATACTGGAACATTTTCCACAGTCTCAGACGTTTACTTTTCACATAGTTATTGCAGATTTAAATTACAAATCATTGATCAGCATTGTGCTAAAACGCTTGACGATTAAATAAAGCCTTTTTTTGCAAGAAAATACGTAGGATCGTATCTTTATAATGCGATACCAGCATTATAGAATCCCGCATTCTGTGAAATACACTCTGCTAAACACACTAAATACACTTAGTATTTTTCAACGTGTCCACCGAAATCACCATGGGGGGGGGTCCATCAGGGGGAATGTCCTTTCTCAAACGGATATAACCGGAAACGCTTCAACTAGTAGAACCGAGTTGTCGAACGTTATATAATTGATCAAACAGATAATAAAGATAAATAAAGTATATATTATTCATCAGTTGCATTTAATATTGTCATTTCAAAGTGTGCGTGTCTTTTTCTTTAAAAGATACGTTTCAAAATATAACCACTCCTCATCGTCACCAACATGATATGCAGTGGCGATCGTTTGAATGGAAGTAGACTAAGTATGTGCCTTGCTGCATTTGTTCTATCCATTTACCTTAGAAAACCCATTTCTTTTATTTGGTATAGAAAATTCATTTTCGTTTAATGAATATTTTCATATAACGCACGAAAAACAAGCCGGCCTTCCCAGGCCTTCACCCGATCGAGCCCCTTTGAGCCGAGACCGCAGCGCCCTCAGCGGCTACTAGAGCCAACTCAATCTCCACAGCAGCCCCTCACCACCTAATTGTAGCTGTCCTCCTCTTGCTTCTTCTTTACCAGTAGGATCATCAACAACAGGATCCGCCTTCGGCTTTTCTACCTCCTCCGCTTTTTCCCTGCCATACCTCGATGCAACGTACACAAATGTAGCCGACTTCGACATACGTACTATGTTTCTCTATTGCAGCTACTTGCACGGCAAATAGTTATACGGCCAGGACAGAGCAGGGCGGATCACAGAGACACACAGCAGCCACGCGTACGCAGATGCCCTGATGCTACGAACTGCCATCATCCGCCTGTATACAACAACACTCCCACTGCGATACTCCGCTGGCTCTTTTCGCCTACCTGCTATCGCTAACCATCTGTCTCTTTATCTAGAGACAACTATGTAGAACTATCTGCTGTAATCTTTGTTCTGCCGCACACAAAAATCTTCTCGTGTAGTGACATTTCTCTAACGGCATTTCCTGCAAAAGCTGTGACTAATGGCGGTTACAGCTTCTGCTATTGCTACTAGCATTGATACGGTTGCCATAATTTTATCTTATATATACTATAGCTCATCCTGTGCGACACTATTTGTCTCTCTTTGAACGACCTTAGCATCTGCTCGCCGGTGTTGCCGCTGGCATTGTGAAGTGCCGCTTTGTTCAATTCAACATTAACTTCCACTTCGACTTCAATTCATAGGCTGCTGTTTTCGGCCTCCGTCTGCGGTCATCTATCAATCCAAGCAGTACGATAATCTATTCAGTGCCGTTGACCCATTGACTATCCCACCGATCGACCGAGCAGCTTCCCGGTAAACGAGTGCATGCAAACCTATTATCTGCATTCTATCGTCTGGACTCATCCTTGAGTTGACCTATAATTTATGCCTCTTTGCCCCTGCTCCTACATTGCACTGTTTAATTAGTTAAAGCATGTGTGAGGTGCATAACGCCGTCCGTCCGTCTGTCCCGTGTAACGACCTGACATCAGTAAATACGAGCCCTCGGGGAGCAGTGGCTGCCCATCATCTATGCTATCGACGTTTGATGACCACATACTAGACACTAGTAACAGGTACTTGCTTCTACAGCAAAAACCGATGGAATTAAGAGGCGTGCCATATCGCGATACTACCGTACGTATATACCCTGTCCGCTTTGCTTTTTTCGAAAGCTACCTTCATTCTCGAAATCATAGAGCGTGCGTCTAGAGACGAACACGATAGGGAGCCAAAGAAAAAAGGAACAAAGCAAACCACCGACCAGCGGGAATGAATTAAGTGAATTACGTCATATCAACAAACATAACAAATGGTCGAAACAAAATTATCACAAGTACTCGAGCCGACTCTAATATGACATGAATGCGGATGCTGACTATAGAACCCCATCCCCACCTAGTTAAAAGGCACTGCTCGTTGAAGTACAATCGTCTTCATTCATCTGGCGTCACAAATACACACGGAGTGTCTTCGTCCAGAGACGATAGAACAGGACCCTCCTGCGCTCCCGTTAACCCTGCCAAGCACTGAGGACCGCAGTAGTCTGCCTGCCAAAAGAGAGATCATTATAGGTGCTAAATGAAACCTTCATTTAGGAAAAAAAATTTAGCACCGCATTGCAGCCACTGCTCACCCATCGCTAAACTCCTGCTTCTGTAGTGACAATCGACTATTTTTCGACAGTACGTAAATTGTGAATTCCCACGTATCTATATCATACTGATTATTGCGACGTAGAACGCAGATAAACAAATAGGGTAAGTTTACAGTGTTGTCGAGAGCGTACCGATTTGACACTTTCTTCGTAACTCAAACCTTGATATAACATTTAAAGCTCCTTTGTGCATCGCTTAGATTACGTTATACCCGAGCTCGGGAACTACTTGTATGTCAAAAGGCTTAGTATATATATAATATACCCATTTTTTTTTCGTTGGGAAAACTGAAAAGTAGTTCGTTAGTTGTGACGCTTCTTGCGTATATCAGTGTGGAAAAACAAAAGTATCGTAAGAACAAAGGTCTGAGGTCTGAATTATAAACCTGTTATTGTTGCACTCGTCTTTGCATCCTATAGAGATAAGCGGCTACGCAACGGAGGATAGAATGGATGCGAAATACGCTAGAAGCATAGAAACTTGAGGGGTAAGGGTGTGGTTTCACGCCGAAATCGAACAAAAAATTTTCTCCGAGTTACCGCTGATGCACAACATCATGACAGTCGTTCAAAAAGCCTTAAAGGCCCTGGAGCAAATCGAAGCCATGCGAAGACGGGTAAAAACTTCAGTGCACTATCCGACTATCTTCGAGTGCCGATCGGGGCGAGCAAGGGCGAATCTCTTACTATCCCTGTTAGTGGTACCAGGCGTATTTGCCAGCAGTGTGCCGACTGTCACAGCAGATCTGCACTCCAATAGTAATAGGTAAGAACGTATAGAAACGTAAAAAAAAGCTAGTTGTTACGAGCTACACAGTCGTGGATGCAACTTTCCTTGAATAAAGGCTGAAAGCTCTCAGCAATTATGTAAGATATGTCATAGGCGCACGCTTTTTATTGTTTGAAATAGAAAAAGCAGCAAGTATATTTTGGCACATTTTGACAGCTACTACGTTTGGCTAGGAAGGATCGCCGGAATTACATCTGTAAAGCACTATAACGAACGAGTTTAATCCCAATTACACTGCTCAATTTGGTCTGTCCTTGTTCTTCATTGACAGTGCCTCCGTTTTGGACCCGGAGATCATCTCAAAGGCCGTACTAGATGCCGATCTATCCGTGAACGCAATCAACTTAGCCGCTGAGGAGCTTCCACGGGTGTATAATGTGGGCGCAGTACTATCGCACCCGGAAGGTATCGCTTACTTTGAAGAGGCTATTTTGGACGCCATGGCCACTTATAATATCGATCTAGTCGCTAAGAGCGTACACATGAGCCTCAACCCTATTCGCATGGCTGAAAACGTTTGTGAGCAACTCATCTCACAACAAGGTAAAAAACCATCTCCTGTAAATCAACTACTCCCCCCAAACGTAACTGCGACTTGTTTTGTTCTGAGCTTGAACACTTCATTGTGGATGCAAATTGTATCTATAAACCGGATCGTGAACATGGCGGATTTTAGACGCGGAACATTCAGGTCATAATTTTCATAGGGTAGCACGAGAAAGCAAAGCAAAACAAAACAAAATATCCATATTGTATTGACATTTACGTTAGTAGCAGATCATGGGACAGTTGAATATGAAATGAAAATAACTGATAGTTTGCGAACTTATGCTTTGTCATTTCAGTCTATGCAGTGGTAATTTCAAGCCCGCTAAAAGGTGAACTTTCACCGGCCGCAGTGTCCTATACATGCGGCTTCTATAGCATTCCTGTTATTGGAATCAGCTCTCGACACAGTTCGCTATCGGATAAAGTGGGTTGGTTTAAGGAGCATTGGCATAGCTTAGCTTTGTTTAATATCAGCCAAATGTTTAATCGCTATTAGCTGTTGATTATTAAGTAGTAACAATAAACAATTCATATGTTTTCTTTTCAACAGAACTTGCACAAGACGTTCTTGCGCACGGTGCCGCCGTATTCTCATCAGGCTGATGTCTGGATGAAGCTTCTCCGCCATCTGGGCTATCAGAGCGTTGTATTCGTTCACTCGTCGGATAACGATGGTCGCGCTACACTCGGACGATTCCACAGCGTCGCAGCGCAACATAAAAATGCTGTGCACGTACGTGCTTATGCGTAGTCACCTCTCGATCTGCGTTACAAAATTCGCAAATTAGTAGAGAAAAGACTGCCGATGCCAAACGATCTTAGTTATACCCAATATTTTCAACAAATTGCATAGCATACGAAAAGCAAGATAAACATGTTTTTTGTTTGTTTCAACTAGGGACATTATTATAGATATATGTATCACATCGCGAGAAAGTTGTACAACAGACATTGTTATTTATTCTAAAAATTGCGTATATATAATGATCGGCACAGCGTTCCGATTACCAATCCGACATAAACAACGTTCTATTATGCGCTAAAACCAAGTTCCTCATTTTCCTTTTTGGTTGATTCTTCTGTATCATACCAATAGATCGAGCACGTGATCGAATTCGAGTCTGGCGTAAGTGAGACGGACCTAACTGCCGCGCTGAGAAATGCCTCGAGGCGACATTGTCGCGTTTACGTTTTATACGCCGAGTAAGAGTATATACATATATATATATATATATATATATATATATATATATATATAGAGAGAGAGAGAGAGAGAGAGAGAGAGAGAGAAAGAGAGAGAACGAGAAAAAAACGGCCTTACCACATAATTTTTGATGCCAATTATGAAACTGTAGTAGTATGTCTATGTGCTTACTGTTTACCATTTATTGCCATAATGAGTTAGGCGATGCTGATCCAAACTCTGTCATTGATATATAATACACGTTACTCCCCGGATTGATGAAGTAGAGGACGTTAGTTGTCATTTAAAGTACATCGCACCATTTGTCTCATTCTGGTGCAGAGGTAGCAAAAACTATCGTACATGGTAGACATTCAATTCAGAACTTAGTATTTGGAAAATACGATTCTAAGCTGTGTGGATCTGTGACCCGTCATGCGCGCTGTCTGCAGCACCAGCGAAGCATCGAAGGTTTTCGACGTTGTCAAGAAATTGGATATGACCACTTCAGGCTATGTTTGGATCGTGTCGGAGCAGGCACTCAAGGCACCAAACTGTCCCGATGGTAAGTCGACGATACGATCGAAACAAACAAATATATCCATAAACGCGTACGAATTTTTAACCATGAAATCTAAAATAAAGTATAACGCTTCAGCTAGCAAGCCAACATTTGGTATTCGTCAACGGCCATAAATCTATTTATGGCCGTTGAAATATATTGCCAACAGTGGATATGTAGTCATGAATCATCTACATCTAGTTTTGTATGACCCATTGACGAACACCTCGATGTTTATATGAGGCAACGATCCGAAGTGTCGGCCTAAGGCTTTGTTGGTGACGTGATTATAGTGACACATTAGTAGGGCATTTGAACTTTGATTTTATAATCCGTTATCTGTCAATTATTGACAGGCGTCTTGGGACTAGAATTGGTCAACGCGGTGGACGAGCGAGCCCACATCCGCGATTCAGTAAACCTAATCGCCCTCGCTCTTAAGAAGCTCCAGAAGGACTCCAAAGTTGCCGCTCCTCAGCTGAACTGCAGTAATCTCGAGCACAACTGGGATGCTGGACTCAAACTTGTCAGGTTTGTTTACCATTCAACAGTCTGAAATTGTTTGCGTTTTACTTAGGTCCTTTAAATATTTCTTGTTCCTGTCCATTTATATTAGTGTTTTTAATAGTACAATTACAAATACACTTCGTCATCACAATACGACCGCTGCTTTAGCTGACCACGTTCCCATTACGTTCTCAGTTTTAGCCGCTGGCCGGTGCGAGAGCGAAGGAATACTGAATATATTTTAGCTGAATAGGTTCTAATGAATGAATCTATTAACGACCATGTTGTATTATAGACTGTTATGCAGACTGAATATTAGATAACAGTATCACCCTGTGTCAAACTGCGAGGGTTCTTCGAGGTGTTTTTTAGATAGGCATGGCATCCGGCCAGTATCTGCATCGAAACGCAGCTCATGACGCAATTAACCTAATGGCTACCTGCAATCTGTACTATTATTTCTATTTACTTTAATTTAATTTAAAGGTTATCATTGTGTGGTAAGAACCTCGACCTTAGATTGTTTCAAGGATGTTTACATCCCTATTCCAAAACAATAATATCACAACTCAGTGTGACACGTAGGAGAAGAATGTATCAAGATTGCACTTATTCATCAGTGTTAGCTGCGTTTTTATCAAGCTAGCAAATAACCGTAGCGCTTAACCATTCAAAGCAAAATTCAGTGAACTTCTCACTGATCTAGTGTTGTTTCGACTGTTACAGTATTCTTAAGGAGCAGGTGTTAGAAAGCGGAGAGAACGGCCACGTAAAGTTTGATCAGAGAGGAGATCGCCTTAATAGTGACTACGATATATTCAACATCCAACGAGTAAGATAATATAATCACTGTTGGCGTGCTTATGATTGTTCTTGTACAAACACTAATAATAGGACGATGACAAACGCTAGAACACTATCTTCCTCATTTTTGTCTTCAAACGCAGGTAGTTTTCAATCAGTTAAATTTACGTAGTGAATAAATATCTTTTTTTTGCATTTGTGTTTCGGCTGTCTGTTAAAGGATAAAGAGAGTTACCTAGTGAAAGTGGGCGAGTACATGTATAGCGAATACGATATGGAGATGGAACTCAAAATCAACCTAAATGCAGTCTCCTGGCCCGGAAAAGCTACAGAAAAGCCTCTTGGCTTCGTCATTCCTAAACACCTTCGGGTAGGCTTCAAATAGACTCAGTCCTGTTTGAAAATCCCACATTTTTTTCATGTTACGAAGTAAATATATAAGAACTGAATGAAAAATCACTTGATATCTGTTAATAAATAAATTAGGTGGCTACCTTGGCCGAGCGTCCATTCGTCTGGAGCCGTAAAGTTAACTCATCGACGGAGTGTTCATCCGTAGAGATTCTGTGCCCGTGGTACAATAGGACCGCTGACACTGGCCACGACGAGGCCTTCTGCTGCTCTGGCTATTGTATGGATTTGTTGCATTTCCTCGCTTCGAAGCTAAACTTTACTTTCGACCTCTACCTCGTCGAGGACGGACAGTACGGAAACCTCGACTCGGTAGGTTGGTCGACTTGTCAAAAGTATTAATAGACATTTCGTGTTAAATTCACATATTATTTCTACTTATGTGAGTTGAAATTATATATCAGCCTATACATATATGTATATATTTGAGCTGCAATAGATACCAACAGTTGGTATAGGTCCATCATCAAATAATTTTCGCATGCGCATTTTTAGAATGTCGAAGGGAAACGTGTATGGACGGGTCTGATCGGAGACCTTGTTCGTAAAAAAGCTGATATGGTCGTGGCTCCTTTGACCATTACCCCTGAGAGGTCAATGGAGGTCGATTTTACGAAGCCATTCAAGTACCAAGGAATAACCATCCTAGCCAAGAAGGTTGTTCATTAGATTTAGAACTTTCTCTTCTCATGTTAGATTTAACTAATGACTATTTTTATGCTATACGATACAAATATTCATGTGACATTTATGTTGAGGGGCTCGCACGTTTATAGTAGGCCCAAGTTTCTATTCAAACTTAGCGATATTTATTTCTGTTCTACTTCCGACTCGGTTGGCCACACTAGCAAGACAAAAGCTCCACCCTGGCGTCATTCCTGCAGCCGTTCCAAAAGTCGCTGTGGATATTGGTAGTGGTTTCAGTGCACGTGGTGGCTTTGGGACTCTATTTGCTGGATCGATTTAGTCCGTTTGGCAATTACCGGGTGCTACCCAGCGAGCGCGATGAGGACGGGCTCAATCTCTCCTCGGCACTGTGGTTTGCCTGGGGAGTCCTGCTCAATTCGGGAATAGCTGAGGGAACTCCTCGGTCATTTTCGGGACGAGTACTGGGTATGGTATGGGCAGGTTTCGCCATGATCGTTGTGGCATCGTACACTGCCAACCTAGCCGCATTTCTTGTGCTTGAAAAGCCTGAATCATCACTGGCAGGCATCAACGACCCACGTCTGCGCAACCCCTCGGAGAATTTCACCTACGCCACTGTGCGAGGCAGCGCCGTCGACACCTACTTTAAGCGGCAGGTGGAACTGCAAAACATGTACCGCATCATGGAAGGCAAGAATTTCGACACGGTGGACCACGGTATACACGCACTAATGAACGGGTTGGTATATGAGTTTGTTACGTCGATTAAGCGACTCATACCATGTGATAGTATCATCACGATTATTCTTGACTATTTGGGTTAGGTAAATAGTCGACACAAAAACGCCAACCCAGTAAAAATAGGGCATCTTTTTCTATCGGCCATCTGTGTTTGCAGAAATATCGATGCGTTCATTTGGGACTCGTCGCGGCTGGAGTACGAGGCTGCGCGCCACTGTGAACTACTAACAGCTGGCGAACAGTTTGGTCGCTCTGGTTACGGAGTGGCTCTGCAAAGGAACTCGTTTTGGGTCGATAAAGTAACACTGGCCTTGCTTGAGATGCACGAAAGTATGTATTTTGGCGGCTTTTAATTATGATGTTGTTGTTCATTCTGCACACAGATTGCTCCAGTAATGGTTTCAGTTGTGATGCTTCGTCACGAGTGCTAATCAAAGTAGTCCGTTGACTGTGGCTTTTTTCGTACCTGAACTACTCCAGGTGGCTTTATGGAGCAACTGGACTCTCTCTGGATTCACAATGGAGGTCGGCGATGCGAGAGCAAGCTAGAACGGACGCCAGCAACCCTTGGACTAACGAATATGGCAGGCGTCTTTATATTGGTTGGGGCAGGAATATTCGGGGGTTTGGTGCTTATTATTATTGAGATCAACTATAAACGCTACTTGGCCAAACAGAAAAGAAGGATGCAAATCGCCAGGAAGGCCGCAGCAAAATGGCGTGGCATCGTTGAGGTGAGTATAACAGGCCGATAGGGAACGCTGCAATAGCAATGTAGATCATACACCAGACACAACTTGATGATTCCCAGCTAGGACTTAGCAGTTTCCTTAAATTATTTCAGTTACAAGTACCATTTCACCAGGCAAACTCATTTGAGTAACGGTAATACACTTGCAGTTTTTAGCTGAAATATATTCGAAATGCTCCCACTGCGCCACGAGCAAAGCATTACTTGTATTGATGTGGGGAGGTTTATTCTCTACAATGAACAAAGATTAGGAACAGCATTTGTTTCTAGTGCAATCGCATCAACCAATCACGCGTGTTATACAAGTCAATTAATTTGCAGCACCCAAGTTATTAACCAGGACGATGTGTGCACACACAACATGCACAGCTTTACTTTCGGTCCACTCCAAATCTTTCCCATTTTTTTAACGTTAATTCCCTTCAGCGGCGGAGATCTCTTCGTCGCCCGTCTCACCATCGGATAATGCTGCCATCGAACATTCAGCAGCTGCCGGTGCTCATCGGGTCGCTGGCATCCGGAATGCCGTCTGCTCAGACAGTTGTCCCAGCCCACAGCGGGGCAAGTAAACACGAAAGCCTGGGTCATCAGGGTCTCAGTCGATTAAAGTCGGCCTCTACGTCGATAAAGAGCAGCCATGAAACACGATCCGATTTGGCGGATTTGCCACCACCGCCACCACCGCCTGCGCGGGTCCAGGCGACGCCCGGCACCCGAATGAACGCTTCTACGCGTTACCTCCTTGGCGCTCAGGAGAACAAGCCCGTCTCGTTTGACATTAATGTCTAATAAAACAAACCAGAAAACAACAACAACAACATAAAGGGAAATACATCGCAGGCAGCTCAAGACCGACAGTTATTCACAACATAATAAAAGGAATGGGTAATATATAGGTATTTGCTCTATAAAACTGAATTATGAACACATTGCCATTACAGTACTTAATTACATCACCCAAAAAATATCAAGTGACTGGAAAAGGGGGACGTTATTAAAATGATGAAGGAGGTGGTAATCGCGTTAGGGAGGTAAAATAATGAAATGCCCTGTTAGTTTGTGCGCCAACGACGGATGATCGTATCTGACTCTTTTGGTCCTGATGTTCTACGTAGGCGAAGTGTCAGACGGCTTCGCCAGTGAAGTCTTCCATAGTTAACACGATACATAAACGATAAGCATCTGCAATGACCGCTATTATATGTTAAATATTTTTTTGGATGAGAGAAGGTTCTTTTTGGATAAAGGTCGTCAAAATAAGCGGCCTTTAACAGCGGGTAGAGTTTTCGGGTTATTGATTTAATAGATGTTATTACACGTGTCGATTCTGCAACGAGCTGTACTTCTGCGCATAGAAACAATGTGATTACGAGTGACTTTTACAAAGATGTTCGCCCCATAGCTAATATATATATATGAACCTATGTCTCGGCAGTGTGACCTCACCAATACATGATACCACAGAGATCTGTCTTGTGTTTATACGCCAATTACTTTTGTACGGGCAACGCTATTGCATTAGAACTTTACTCACAACGGATAGAATTGCGACAACAGTACTCTTCTTTAACTTACATCAGGACCAGAGTTGGAAGTCAGGGCTAACAGATTAAACTGCAATCATGTCCACCCATACCCTTGCCAGCTTTGCCATCTCCCGGTGTTGTCAATTTCCGTCCCCCAAAGGATTTCGTCGCTATAATAATTCTCAAATGATATACCACTACTAGCAACTGGCATGTAATATCGACGCGATCAATTGTTGATTGACTACACACTGCAGCCCCCAATCGTTATAGATAACGCAAATAGTTATTTCTGGAAACTTTAAGACCATTACAATGTCTAAGTGATGACAAATCGATTTCGCTATCCCGACACCAATGAGATTCTATTGGGTACCATTTTGGTACGTTAATGTTCTCTAATTCCTTCTCATTTCTGTCTGGCCATATATATATACATCCTGTTATCCGTTGCTGAACGTACTAGGACAACACTCGCTATATCGTTGCCACATCATGTCCACGCTTTGGCTGACGCTAGCCCAATGGCGACGTTTTTCGTCTGCGCGGGACGATAAACAAGAAGCTGAAACAGCTGATTTTTGCAGTTTCGAAGAGTAGAAATTTGAAAAACGTTCCCATGTTTCTAAATTAGTTGTTTGTTAACGCTCGCTACCCAAGCGGTGCATTATTTGAGTGCTAGAAAAAACTTGAAATCACTACTGCATGATCAGAAGCTACAATTTATCTTTTGTATTGTACCACGATTGTTGATTATGACACTTCCTTTTCTATCGAAATATCGCAAGCAAGCTCCAGCAGTTTAGTATTAAGCAAGTCGGAGCATAAAAACCTGCTAGAGCAATACGAACGATTGTTATTCATTCCGAAACACGTCAATTTTCCAGGCGAGTAAGATTACCTTAAACTCAGCAGGCGGTATAACTCAGGCAGCTAGTCTTTTACGACGAAAACTTTTTAGCGCCTGGCAAATTATTTTATTAGGTAAAGTAAGGTTAAAACATTGAACCAGTTGGGGTTTCGCGCTCATCATTAAGTGCAAGAGCTCTTACTCATAGCAGATCTGAGATGGGATGGAGTGGGATGGGGCGCCGTACTTAGAATACTGGAGGATAGGGTCTAGGCAAGCGATCTAGAAATATGCTCAAACGCCTCACGAATACGCAGTACTTGACTAGCTGCTCTGTTTGTTGAATAGGCAGATTACAATGGAAATCAAAGCTTTTTTTTTTTTTGAAACCATGCGGTTAATGTGTCCTGAGAAATGATGAGGTTCAACAATTCCAACATGGACTCTTTCAAATCCTTGTCTTAAACCGCCGTCGAAAAGAAATGGTTTGAATGAAGGCCCACAACCTCTCGCAATTGTGCTGATGACTTAGTCAGCACATAGTTTAAGCCCGTCATATATATACAACACGAATAACTAAACACAGATTATAATACGCTTAGATTAGAAAAAGATTATAATTGCAAGCAACCACAAACAAAATAAGGAAATGTATGAGTGACTTGGTTATGCCAGCCATTTAATTTCTGACCTCTTCAAAAACCTTCGTGAGAAGGTCTTGTGTCTAATATTTTGGAAATTAGTTCGCATCATTTTTTTTTTGCATACGGCCAGAATATCTATATATATATAATAAATTATCGATGTTACAATTCAAACTCAGTGTGATTATTTTTCGAAAAGCGATGGCATTATACACAAAGTTGAACATTGTTAATGCAGATTGCTTCGTTCGAGGGCGAACGAGAAAGTAATGTTAACGAAGTGGCGAATGTATCAAAGAAATAAGCTAGATCAAGCTGTTATGGCTGGTATTGATTCCGATTAGGTGTTACTGCTACTGCTACTACTATTACATCTGGATAAAATTATAATGTCTAAAATAAACTAAAGTACCTAAGGTAAAAAAAAATCAAAAGACCGTGTGTGTGTCATGATGATGATGCCATAGTAATGTACTTGTTTTATGCTTTAGGAAACACATGAGGCGGTTTGAGCGTCGAACCGGATGAAGGTACCTCGTTCCTTATTCTAAATCGTAATCTGCAAATTGCCAGATGTGCATTGATACACGTTGTAGAACATCACGATCAATACATGACGTTTATATGAAGAACCTCTACAAGATTTTGTATGTTTCATAAAGCATTTTCTATCGTCTTACGTCATTGAGGTAACTTTGTGATGAACATGAAGATAACAATTAAGTTTCAGAATTTTCAAGGTCGGAAGCAGAAAGAGGCGCTGCAAAAACATTTTAGTTATATAATTGCATATTTGTCCCTGAAATTCCATGCAAACGTCAACTTTGTGGGGCGCTTAATTTTGTTCGACAATTATTATTATTACCAGTTAATGTGTTTCTATTAAAAAATTGTCTGTTGGATACCATCTTTGCCCATTCAAAACCAAAAACGCTTTTTTTGAATGAATATCTACAGTGCCAAAGTTCGTTAAAAATAGGTGGGGTAAACCGAACCGCAACTTTAAGGTCAAGTATAAACGATATATATATATAGAAGCAAGAAGGATAAATCGCTGCACTCCTAAAGTCAGAGCTCAATCGATATCGTATAATGCGGAGGGTGAATCGCATTTAATAAAAGTGAAGCGCCCTCGGCTGGCCGGTAAAGTAATAGTCTGTTATTAAGCTGCAGTGATACGCTATCTAGAAAAAAAAAACAATAATGGGGGGGGGGCATACCATGGGCCATCGCTGGACAAGTTAAAGGTAGAAATTAGTGGAAGACGGCCGTCGTTGACAAAAAAACGTTTATTTTACTACGACATCGTACTTCAGTGGTCGCCATGAAAGACTACACAAAATATTATTAATATATTATATTATAATAAAGAATTATTTGATTCCTTAACATATTTAGTAGGTCTGGACCCCAGTGATCTTTTTCTGGGTCGCAGTTCCTTTGGTAGATACGAGGTTTTCAACGAATGAAGAGGCCAGGTTAAGATGCTACTATTTGCTTACTGCTTGGACGGACTAGATGGAAGCATTGCTAGAAAAAGTATATAGTTTTTCAAAAAACTGGACTGTGAAGCAAGGATAACTTGTTTCTGTGTTAGGCTGGAAACTTTGCAGACTGCTTAATATACATACATATCTACAGTGACAGGTTAAAACCATAGTTTGTTGGTAATTTTGCCTCATATGCTACAGTCGATTTTTTTTATAACATTCATCCGCATATGTGTCTGAACCATATCCACTTTAGTGATCACATCATAAGGGCGTAGTACCTTCGTTTCACTGCAAGTATTGTACAAATGATTCCGTTTAGGTAGCCCTAATAGATAAGTCGGTAGATTAAATGTAGTCTGTACACTGTGTCTCACTCGCATAAACTGTGGAATATTATTCCATACTTAGACTAGGAACTTTTACTTTTATAAACGTCGAAATATTTTTAAAATAAATTTCCGTAAGTCAGTAATGGTTATAGATTTTTTTAAATCTGAGTTATAGTTAGCTCTCCGAATGGCTTTAATCGTATTTTGCTAAGACCAGGGCGTTGACATGCTGAAACAGTGCACGATCACAGCAGGCAGGTAAGACTTCAACGATGATTTCGGTGGCTACTTTTTTGGCCTTTCTGGTCGAATATATGCGGAATCGTACTGTTTCTCATGCTGCAAACTTTCGAGTAAAAAGGACGTTAAAGTTTTTTTTTTATTTTTTTTTTATAAACTCGAAGTCGAAATTAGTTCAAATACTTGCTTACTCAAAGGGCTATGTGCTTTTATGAGATTAGAGCCGGCGCCTCTTGGGCGAATACCTCGTAATTCGAATGGTGGCAGTTGATCATTTCGTAAAGTTCTTTCAAATAGTATAACAATTCATGGACTTGACTGAAAATCCATTTCTAATCTATTTACCTACCATTATTATTCCTTTATAGTTAGTTATAGTTATTCCATATAGTTATATTATACCATTATAGTTCCCTTGAGAGAGTTTTTCAAACGGTGGTAAACGATTCGACTTAAGCATCAGATGATAAAGCTCAGATAATATGGTTTATCTAATCTGCACATAATAGAATTTTACTACCACCTCGTCTAGGTAATTTCGCGTTAATCCAAGATTTTGTATAGCAATCTTAGACAACCGTGCATTCCTAGCTACTACACTGGAAACAGTTCTACCGAAAAACGTTGCACCTTCGGCAGAACACTTGTAGGATCATTCAAAAAGCCCGCCACTATGGATTCGGCGTTACTTAAGCGCACGCGACAGTCTAGGTTGGAATTCAACCGTATACATATTGTTTTGATTCGTTGTGGACGAAACTACTCGTCTGAATTGATGCCTAGCAGCTTAAATATTGAATGGTAAAATGCAGAAACCAGTTATTTCGTGACATTAGCCACATACTGTGATACTGAATATGTTAAATGCATACTCACGCAATGTCAATTCAAAGTACATCCTATAAATCCGAAAAGCTTTATAATTATTACGAATAAATTATTACAAGTTGAATAATATAGCCGAATTACCTATAAGGCAGAATGAATGTAAGGCTTTCTCACATAACTAGAGATGGGTGTTTTATGGTTTCAAAAAAAAAAAAAAAAATTGTCAACAGATCGAAGTATCAAAATAGCTATAGAAATGGCATTTTATCTTAATTAACGCTTATTCTTTAGAAGCTAACAAAGTAGGAGCACTTGTGTTTGGCGCCACGGTCGATTCAAGTGTATATTTCAGACAAATTGCACAGACATTCAAATATGAAGGTTTCGAAAGTACTTGAAATTTTTGTTTTTAGAGCATCCAAGTACCACTCAAACTTGTGGTGAAATTTATGGCGTACGTTCATTCAGTTCACTTTCGAAGTGGTGGTTTCAGCATAAAAGACAAGGCATGCGTATGTTGACTATGAGATTGCTGAAATTTCCACTGTATTTGATTCGAGTCCACGTGTAAGCCAAATTGAAAAATCACAGGAGTATCTAGCGTCACCGTTCAAAGACATCTAGAAAGCCACCACTAGAAAAATTGAGCAAACAGCTGGGTACTTTTTGACTAGAAGCATATGCACACGACCAAGCATTTTCGAAAATTAAATGAGGATAAGTTTATCTTTGCAGAAATGCTTACAGGTGATGGGAAATGATAAGATTATAGTAATGTTACTCCGGGCAGGTTGCGGTGAAAGCATGATAATGTTTTTTAAAAGGGAGTGAAACGCGGACCCGATCTAAAGTACGCAGTGCTGTAAATTTGATGGGAAGTGTTCGTCTATGCTCCCTCAAACGATTAGAGATTTTTCTTCGTTAAGTCTTACGAGCAACTCGACAGCTTATGGCAATGCATGAAAGAAAAGCGTCCGGTCATGTTTTACTGTAAAAAGGTCAGCCTCACATGTTTTTGCAAAAATTGTCAGAAATGAATTGGGATAGCTTACCTCACCCAACTTATAACACCGACCCTGCTCTCTTAGATGATTTTTTTTATCCTTCCAAAACTTCCTTAATGAGAAAAATGTTATATACCTCAATTTTTAGCAGTTCGTCGTGAATAAGAATATTAACTTTTAGAAAAAAAGGAAAACCTACTTAAAATGTGAGCAATAGTCATCAGTAATAGCTGCCACCAGATCACTGATTGAAGTTATTTGAAAATTGACTATTTTCATTCAAAATTAAGTGAAATTGATACTTCCTTATAGAACAGCTCAATACAATGTGTAGCTAAGGTAGGCCATGCTTGTGTTTGGTTTCGCCGTTCAGGGCAACCGTTAAATCTTACATATACATACTAAACATAACTTGTATATACTTCAGAGCGTGGCTTTTCGACCCTATAGGCACCTAATCCTATAGTCACCCAGATAATTTAGTTTTTATATGGTTCTAACAGACTCATCAAAAACAACAAGGATTTTTCCTATTTGCCAAAGTTGGAGAAAACATTTCTAGTGCCTTAAGACTTTTCTCTCACATAGAACGGTACTATTAATTCAGCTATATCTAGGAGCGATACATGTTCGCTATGTTCGACACTTCCGAATCGTAAGTAGGTGCGTCGTCAAGCGTGATCTGTATTCAACTAGTTGAAACACATCAACTCTATAACAATGCGCGACAGTCAGACTGTCAGGATCACAGAAACACTGGAACGCCTTCATTAATTGCCTAGGAGATGCACGGATGGTACTTGAAAATACGGATGGCGGAAACGATTGTAGGGCATAAGTGCTAAAATTAAAGTTCATCACAAATCTGTGGTAACACTGATGGTCATTAGTAGGGGAATGGCTGCTTAAAAAGTCATTTTTCGAACATAAAAACCACCTCACACACAAATCCATGTCACACGTCAATATATTTGAGTTTCCTTTACGCGGATGTCCATTGAATTGCAATGCTAACTCAAAATATGAAGAATAGAAAAAAAAGGCGTAACACACAAATAATGTAGTTAATCGCTTATCCACCCTGATAAACTAGTGCTGCTTCGAACGCTACCGTATTAATATCCTGGTAATGTTTCAGAACGTTTTCGGTTTACAGAACATATCTATTGCATATATTTGTATAAGGACAGTTCGTTAGCGGCAGGTGACAATCTTATATGAAGCACCTTCGTCCTAACATCGTTTTTCATGGCTGAATCTCGTGATGTCCATGGGTAAACTTATACTCGGCCGCCTATAACCAGCATGCATCTTACGTTGTACTGCTGTTTGAACTTCAAGGTCGTACACCAGTCGCGCCTCGTCTTACTGAGACGGGTAACTGGCTAGTAAACTTTTGATAGATAAACAATAACAAGATGTTTGTTTTTTACATCCATGTATTCGAGATTAGTCAGTTGATTTGCTCATCAAAGACGGACTTTGAAATAATTTTAGACAAAACGGTTAACGATAGCCCAGTAATGATTTTAGCCCGTTTCAACAATACGAGTTACCTACAGACAATATTTCAGGCCTCACCATTTTTAGCTTACGTGTAATGTAACAGAAATTCCTATATATAGTATATCTTCGAATTCACGGAAAGAACAATTTATTTATGAACGCTATGCAACACACCCGAGATGCCTTACCACGAAGAACACTACGCGATAAGGATAAACTTACCTCTCAAATGATTTTTCATTGGATACCTGCAACCCTCAATAAGGAAGCAAAGGTGGTCTTATAGTCCCAAAAAAGTAGGTTTGCAATAAAAAAACGATAGGCACATATGTTATACCAGCGGCAAAATATAGGGAGGCCCACATTTACTCTACCGCACAGATAATGAATGTGTTAATAATTGGACGATGGCCGAGTCATAACACATTCACATTCAGATGATCATAAACGGTGCACAGTCTGTTAATCTGTCGGTCCACTTCCTCGCCGAATACGTTTTTTCAAGCTAAAATCAGTTTAGAAAGAAAAATTTACATCAAAGAATCAACGCTAAAGTAGCTAATGCAACTGGCTTTGTTACATAATATTAGCACAAAAGTAAAATTTTGATACAAGGGAAACATGCTGTAATATCTAACGAAGGTACGGCCGATTTGTGTTCAGAAATGTTATTTTGTAGATTTTGAATAATTCGAAAGTGTTTGTGGCCGTCATGATGTTCCTTCAACTTCTTTGCTATTTAATGGGAACAGCTAACTTATATTAGTAAAATTGCTTTACTAGAAGTTAGGTACACAAACGTAGCCTTTGTGGAATGTAACATTTGAAGCCAGGCGCTCTGCGCTGAAGTTTATATTAAATATATGTGCTATTGCAATACTGCAGTGATTGAGGATCTCAACTTCAACTACTAGCCGCATTTCAGTTATATCGGTAGAGTATATAGATCAGTGATAATAATAATAGATCACTTCTTAACTATTCTAGATACTCAATGTTTTGACATTATCATCATAATATAATGAACACAATGATCGTGTATTTTCTTATTACGTCTGCAGTCTTAATCTCGAGTGTTTACATAGATTTCTGTTTTTGCAAGGAGTCTCCGCATTTTTTTAAACAGGACGGGATCCATCCTCTATATTTCATTCTAATCAGGTAACCGCCTAAGAGTTCAGTTTCTTCCTGCCATTTTTCTTTTGCCATATTTGATAATAAATTCTGGGTTTCTTAGAATGTTTGTCATACGAGTTAACGAATCAATAGAATTTGAAACACGACTCCATGGTAAGGCAAGGTCCAGAACTCTTGCTTCTTAACTAGTGTTATGCTTGTTGGGAAGCCTTCGACTAGAAAGAGGCCAGAGTATTGTAAAAACTGAATTATCGCATATTTATTTTACCGAAAACATTTTATTTTTATATTCATACTTGCTGTCGTTATTTCGGTTAAGCACAAGGTCTGTTATTCAACAATGGGGTCCCAAGCCTGAGTGGCAACGCCATACTGGTTCTGCTTTTTGCGAGATATAAATAGCTCTGCTTACATTGGCCTCTACCGTAGCTCTGCTTACGTTATCGCCCCACGAGTTCTTTACGATCCTCAAATCTTGGAATTTAAAAATACCGTAAGACTTGTACCGAAGCCTCCAACACCAACAGAATAACAATTATTTAGTTAGCGATGCTTTAATGGTTGTAGATGAGCTATGACCTGTTAACTATTGTTAAGGCCTGTTATCTTTGTCCTTGAAACAACACTCGTTGCACCTTAACGTATAGTTAATTAAATAACCATTTGTCCACCTAAACAGTATCGTAGCCGACAGCCAGAACACCGGCGTGCAGAGATTCAGAGGAGCAAAAAGGCTCATCATAGGGGCCTGAACTGTACAGCTAGGGCGAGTCTTGGGGAGCACCTTGTCGTTCTGGGCAGTAACAACAACGTAGCCAATTAAAATGGTTGCGATGAAGTTTTGATTGAGTGGTGTGCGAATAGCTCTTCTCGGTATCGAGTTTACCTTTACCAATAATGTAGTGGAAGACCTTAGCAATGAGCCCGCCGTTGCAGTCCGGGTTGCCTTACGAACCTTAACAACCGATAGGCTGCTGCTGCTGCTCCTAGAGAGAGACAATTTTCCTTATTTCGGCGAAGTGCTGTCTCTCAGGAGAACCGTTGGTCAAGAAAGCAGATCAAGAGGCACACCGTTCTTGACGTCGGTGATGTAGCCTCCTTCTACCAGTTGACCTTAGTGGGAGGTTTAACAGGCTCGAAGTTTCATTGCCGGAAGCGCTGTTTACTGTACTGGAAGGACTCTCCATGATTTATACTGAAAGTTAACCATACTTTAAATAGATTCCAAAATAAAATGAAACTTGGAAAAAACTGTGAATAGGCAATCTAAGCGTTGCCATGAAGGAAAAAAGAGTTAAAGATTTCTAATACAAAGGCGGCAAGTACATTTGTTATTATTGATTCACAGATTATTCACAGATTCATGATTATTGTTGATTATATGGACTGAGTGCACTAAAAATGAGGCTTTTGAGAAGTTTTGATTCAACATGAAACAACAATGAATAAGCTCATTTTGGACAAATTGCAGATGTGTGATGTCATACCTTAGATGGCTTAGCACTTGGAAGAGCACCGGTTAACTTAAATCCCAGGCGGTACGATGTAAAGCTTAAGTTATGACAGAGGTTGTATCCGTTGATGCGTTTGATGAAATTTTAAAGATACCAGTGGTAGAGGCGTAAGGCTTTCCGCGAACGCTCATCGGCGGCTCAATTAGCGTAGAGGTTGGCCACAAAAACGCCCCTCCGGCCGAGGGCGATAGTAAAATCGAACGTGCTAAGGGACATCAGTTGTGTCACTTCGTCCTGCTTTTTTTATCACGTGCTTTTCTATAAAATTAGATGAACTAAAAACATTTCTAACAGATTATAGCTTTACTTACACAATTATCCAGAAAGCTTGCCTTTTTTTTACTCTTTCCATTGATATGGCGAAGTTTAATATGCTCTAAGCTGGCGGTTGGCATTGTAATCGAGCTACCGTTATCTCTTTTTGATAAAAGCGGAGAAACGCTTTTAATAGGCTTAATCTTAGACACAATCCTCTACGAAGAGGGAATCGACAAAAATCGTCTCGGACGGTGTCGATGGGCCTCTTCTTCTAGCCTCCGCTACGGGGACGATTGCTGCTAATTCATGATAGCCACGTGTGGTGTTTGAATTTAACATCGATTACGTGACATGCGTTGACAAAAAGGGTTAAGAAAAAAGAATGAATTAATGGTGTAAAGTCGGTGCTGACTTTTGTCAAGATGATTAAAGTGGCTTAACCATGACGTTCTTACGCTGACGTGCTTGTAACACGTAGAAACAAGTAACCTAGAAAAAAACATTTACGTTTCGATAGTGACAGTCTACCAGCTACACCAAAGTGAAAGATGATAGTGAACCGGTTTCTGGCTAGCAGAAGATCAACAATATTGTCACTGCCTTTTCCACTACACTGTCGGGTATATTCAGAGGCATCTTATGAATATCGATACTAACGACCTTTCGTTTTTCTAACTATAAAATTGTGTTACTATGAGAGTCTATCTACAACGCCAGTAGAAACAACCAGCAACAACAAAATTTAGGAAACTAACCAATAATCGTGCTTTGAAATTTATGACAGTATTAGTATCACGCACTTTACCATATATTAGCACAAACACGACAGTCAACAAGCCCTCTTTGAAATTTGACGACTGCATAAATAAAATATTCTAGCTGGTATAATAATTCCTATTGTTGCTGATTGAAGAAACAAACTGCGTTTTTCACAGGAGAGTTTCTATTTATATGCCCATAAATCGGTCTTAGATAGCAGAGTGTGTTGAACAGTTATTCGCGTATAACTATTAGTTCCCTATTATAGGAGATCGGCAAGTTGAGATACTTGTAATAGGCACACTGGAGCGTAAGGATATTTAAGTGGTTCTCAGTGATGCTCTCACACAATGGGACTCAATGAGAAATAAACACCTATAATGCATCAGGAAGTAAGCTAACAAGTTAGTAGCTAGACTCATGCGTGAAGTTACGCGTACTAATTTCCGCTAGAACACCGGACAGGATATCGAGCTGAAAAGACTCTCAACAACGGACGGAAAGGTATTCAGTGTCTCTGTACACAAATTACACTACCACAAAAGGCGTGTCGAAATCGTAGTTGGTTTAGACAGAACAAGCTTCTTTAAGGATTCAGACATTGCATTGCATGCATTTTCAGATCGCCGCTATACAGTATGCATCATAGTTACCTGTTAGTACTTTAGAAGTTTCATAGGTGTGTTGATTGGTAGTACAAATGATCCGCAAGGATTAATTTATCGTTAAGGGTCGACATATGCTTTATTCAAAGTTTTGTGAAAATAGTGCCAATATTTACATGTTTTTTTTCATGGCGCACGGGAAACTTCCTACGGAAATAAGCTAACGACGCAGTTTTTCTCGATAACTTATAATAAAGCTTTGCTGCTAGGTCTTGTGGTTATTTTTAATCTTGTCGGGGTTAGTGTCTTCAAACTTAAGATACGTCTATTGATACTCTCAAGCGACTGCTGGGTAATGGTTCTGAAGCAAATGCTTACACATATAAGCACTTGAAGACATCCCGTATTTCGAACACTTTCAATCCTCTCCAACTTGGACACCATAGAGACGCTTTGTATAACACCGGTGACTCAACGTATATCTTGAATAGTTTATTCGTAAAGCTGGGTCTTTTAGAATAAATGCGAGTAGAATGCGGTTTGATGATTTACGTATTTCAAAAGTAACTGTCGTAGCAATTTATTGGAAGTTAAGAGCTATTGTAAATAAGTTGGGTGGGCCAATGAGATGTACTCGATTCCAAGCGTGGAACGACACATCTCCAACCCCATCTTGGGGAGTCGGCCGAATCTTCCAACCCAATTTAATAATCTGCGCTAAAAACTCATGTAAAGTTTTTTGTGGCAGAAAATCCCATCATGTTTGTCGACTTTTACGTCATATACATAAATTATCATAAATACAGATGGGGTAATGGACCTTACTGAACACACTAACGTAAAAGCTGAGAAACGTTTGAATCCATTTAATCTATCGATTATTGAAGGTGAACTGAATAAGTGTCTTTAGAAGCCTGGGAAAAGTGCGAAGGCTGACTTAAAATCAAAGTACATAACGCCGCAATATAAAAACATGTTCATGAACCTTACCTATCGAAAGCACGTTTTAAGTAGCCGTGGATCAAAGCTTTGTCTCTGTTTGTAGGCAAGCTGAACGCCGTATATCAGCGTATTTAAAATTTTTCTTCGTGACACACACATTAAGTAAAAACTTCTGTTCGGATAACACAAACGTTTGCATCTGCGTAGCGTTTAAAATAAGCCAGTATTTTTGATGTCTGAGCACGGGTCAAAATGGCGTCAAAATTTATTTTCTACTAACGAGTAGTCATAATAGAAAGTTCAGCCTATATTTTGAGGATCAAAAAACACTTGAAAAGTCTGGTATTTTCTTCGAAATAAAGTAGGTGCTTATCGAATGAGCATTGAAAACATAATAAGTCGATTTAATAGATTTTTGATATCTTTACGAATGCGTTTCTAATTTGTAAGATCTCTGTAAGAGTGACCTTTTTTATCCGTTAATATTTTCAGCTGGGGATCTACTAGATGTATTTTTTCTGTCCCTTTCACAATACCTATGCGAAGTTTTTATGCAACAGCTTACACAATATACTATTTGTTTTGATAGCTCCTCTTTAGTATCTTGCTGAAAATTGTTATTTTGTCCAAAAATCACGGCGTGCCATTGATCAGAGGACTAATTGTAATGAGGTTTACAAGGATGTAACTGCCATAAAAGTGTTCGAAGGTGTCTTGAATGAACCTCACTTCGAATATCGTCTTAAAATATAGTCAATCTTTCTTTTAATGCATGAATTGAGGTCTCCGTACTTATAATTTCCCTATTGATGGGAATGTATTTCTGCTCAAATGTCAACTAGATATCATAAAGTCAATGTTTTGATCGATAATTGAAAAGAAAAAAATACACGATGCGTAGCTTACATCATTCCGCGTTACGGATTTAGTTATATATATACATACGAAGATGTGCCATCTATTCAGGGCTCATAATCAATTCCAAGAAGACTGATGAAAAATATCTATTAACTAAAACATACATTGCAGATTGTGTCAACCAAGGATAAGTAAATTTCTTTGATCGATCTCCATGCACATTCGTTTTTTCCGAAAAGTTAACATGTGTCACAGATTATCGGCTGGCTAACTTTAAACTGACGCGCGCTTCCAGCTATAAACTGGGTCGAATCAGGTGATTACTGCGACAATGTCCGTGCAAGCCGTAACGATTTGTTTCCGTTGCGCATTTTGAAGAAATTATCTACTGCAATGACACCCTCCTGAAAATTGTCCATTACTTTGCAAGGTGCCTTCTTGCGAATCGTATTCTGACACTGCTTCATACACGGAATAACGACTTTTGACGAAGAAAATAAAGTTAGCTTAAAATACATCGAAGAATGTAATAACGATCGTTTGGTGATTATATGTAAAGGTATCATTTTAGAACCCTTTCCCTATGAAGATAGGTTTTCCTTGACCGTTAGTTAGCTTTTACATTTAACACCAAGATCGTATTTGGGTTTATTTTGTTACATCTAGAACATGAGAAACGCTCGTCCTGGTCGACTCCCGGTTGAAGCGTTTTCGACTGACACATTAGAAACTGACCAAAAAACCAAATAACATCTTTCGGCCTAATATTGTTATACATTCGGTAAGATATAGAGGAAAGTATTATTATTCCGTACAATCAATGCTACTCTACAACCTGGCTGTATCTAACAAATAGAGTTACTAATGGCTAATAATTACCGAAATTTGCAAACGAATTGTTTCAAGTCCTTGGTCCGGCATCGCCGTCAGGCATTCCCATCATACGTTTGGCTTTCAGCATGAAACGAAACGTATCCACGCCCGTATTCAAACCTAAACCATCACAGATCCTTAAAAGTACCACGCAAATATGTTACCCGCTTATCTATCGCGCAGGCAGTCTCGCACATAGCTCCTAAAAAAAGCGCCATCTGTGGGATTGCATAGGCGGCTACTAAAGCCTCTTCGAGTCCTTCGCAATAGGGCAGACATTTACGCAAAGGATGTAGAGTAATTTTTAATTAAGTATGTTTTGTGATTAAAGTATGTTTTGTGGAGAAATAACTCTCTGCCGAACAACTTGCAGAACATTCTATACCTAGTAACGAAAGAGAAGATTCGGTTATCTATAAATATATTAGGGTATTATTTAATCAAACACAGAACTACCAACCTGGGGTAATATTCAGCCACTGACAGATGCCCAACAACCAAACGTAGGAACAGCGGATCATGAGCAAAAGTTGAAAACAAATGGTAACGAGAGTAACGTTTACAATGAAGAATACACTAATTTTACTCATACGGTCAACCACAGGCGGTTTGAGATGTTCGTTTTAATTTGAACATTGAAGTATATGAGTGATTATTTTTCTAAAAATAAAACTTTTTAGGGCCAATACTTTCCCTTAGAGTCTACCACCTTCTATTGAAGTGCTTATTTCTATAAGCATAGCTTGTTTCTTCATTTACTATTTTTATTGACTTAGGTTTTACAATAAAAACAATGTATAAGGAATTTTTAAGAATAATAGTTATAAGAGCTAATCTTAATATAGATTTGAATTTTGTCAGTATGTTGTGAGCGTAATAATTGTGCTTTTTGTGCATTCATTAACAATAAAGAAATGTCCACGCCCAGTACTAAATATGGATCAGTATATTCATAAAAAACTAATAAAGTACAAAGTGATGTACGCAGTGATGATGCCAGTATTTTATTTTTATTATAGCATATGTTTAATTGCCATTCATTAATTTGGAGATTTCGAAGAATTATTTTACTATACGACAGGGTACGACGCCTGGGTAGCAATACCGCACTGGTTCTCCCTGTTGCGGGACATACGGATATAGCCCTGCTCTCCCCAGTCACTACCCCACGAGTTCTTCACGATCCAGAAGTCCTACGAGAAATTAGTCATACTCTCATGAGGATACTGCTCATAGTCCTAAGGATACCTGGTTTTTATGATATATTATGGTATCTTAATGTACTTGACTCTGAAGTAGATGTTTGAACAGTCCGAAATAAATGGTAGATAAGCTCTTGGATTCTTACCTTTCCGTCTTCGGAACCGTAGCCGACAACCAAGACGCCGTGGTCCAGGCTTTCCGAGGAGCAATCAGGCTCGTCGTAGATACCGCTCGTGTAGAAACTGAAGGATGCTTGGGAGGCATCAATAGACACGGACACCGGGCCCACCTTTATAGAAATAAAAATTTGGGACGAAATTGTGATCGCCGTGTCAAAATAGGGGAATATGATTTAACATGGACGCAAACGCGGACTTGTTTCCTCTGATGCTAAAAAGTACAGGAGAGATGCCCAGGCATTATAGTCTGAAGAAAGATAAAGGATTTTACCCTGATATAGATTAATAAAATACTTACAGTAGCTACAGCCTTTTCGAGAGCTTTCTCATCTTGATAGGTAACGTCAACGTAATTACGCAGAGTTGTTCCAATGAAGTTTTGGTTGAAGCGACATTCACCATTCTTAGCGGTGTACGAATAGCTTTCCTCGGTATCTAGTCCACCAGTAGCCCTGACGTACTGGAAGGCCTGATCCATGATGCCGCCGTTGCAGCCCTGATTGCCGTACATGCCCGAACAGTCGACAAGCTGTTGCTCCGAAAGAGAGACGAGTTTGCCAGTTTTAGCAAAATGCTGTCCCTCAAGAGCGCCAGTGGCTGAGAAGGCCCAGCAAGAGCCGCATTGTCCTTGATTCTTGACAGCGGTAACGTAGCCTTTCGTCCTCCAGTCGACCTCGGCGGGAAGCTTGACGGACTCAAGGTTCTGGGGCGTTCCATGGCGAACCGTGGCCGTTGCGTTGTATTGCAGTCCCTTATGCTGGCGGAATTCCTCGTTGGTCTATAATGAAAGTTGGAAAGTTTGCCATATTTCAGAAAAACTTCAGAAGAAGTGATACACTTCTAGCGAACTATAGTTAGCTCGTCTGAACGTTGAAGCGAAAAACGAGAATCAAATCGTTCCGATACGAAGACGGCGAGCAATTCTTGTCAAATACGCATTGTCACTCATAGTTCACAAGATAGATTGCAAGCAAAAAATCAGGCCTGGAAAGTATTTGCGCACAGGATATGTATATTTTACTAATAAAGGATCGAAATGAACGCATTGGACGGGGGACCTTTCAAATCATTATTATGCACAAAACAACCTTTTGTGCCAATTCTTAGATGTTTCTTTTTAACATACCACAAGACGCGTAACATTCTACCATAGACAGCTTAGTGCTTTGAAGTACGCACCATATCGGCGAACTTATTAAGTCCTAGACGATACGAAATGAGACCGAGATCATAGTGAAGGTTGTGGTCGTTGATGCGCTTCACATTGTTTTCAAATATAGCCCGGCGGCTCTCCTCCTCTTTGAGATTGTACTTTTTTTTATGCACTTTTTTAAACGCGGCCCAGTGGTTATCGAGGTGGTGACTGTACGCCACGCAGACGCTGACCAGAGCAAGGGCAGTAATGACACGGAACATCCTGGTGAATAAGATGATATCCGCATAAATCAATATATTTTACTAATAAATGCAGAGGGTCGTACGCCGGTAGTGAACATTAACATAAGTGTTCTCTTCTGTTTAGGCGAATGATACAAAGTGAGAACTCTAAAGATCTTTAAACATCGACAAGTTTCAGTATCGAAATGTTGTTTCGATCCTCAGGAGAGCACCTACCTTGTTTTAATTGTGAGTCCTAAAAACAGGTGAGTGTCAGGCTTATTTATACCCATGTAGCCAAGCTTACAAATGACGTAATGGCCGACACGGTCAGCCGATTCACGATCATTATGGATTATGGAGATTAGTCGAACTCCCCTTAACAAATGGATGACAATCGTATTAAATCGTTCGCTGATCGTATTCTTATCCTTAATTTAGAGGAGCTTTTTTATAGCGGCTGGCATCTCTGCGCAATTTGCCTTGTAACATATTTCGAGCTCGAAGCGATAGTTTGCATGTTTTTCTTGACGTTTAGGTTCCAAATGCTTTCTAGGTAATAGAAGAATAACATTTCATTAACAAGCACCATGTGTGAATACCTTTCAGAATACGTACGTAATTTACATCGTATTTAGTATAAACATGTTTCCAGAATAGGACTGTAATGTGATTGTATATATAAAATAGCTCGTCTGAATCGAAATGTTTAAACGGCGACAGCGTTCACTCGTCACATACAGAATTACACCGGATAGAGTTATGCTTAACTTATCCGCTAAAATGCCCACCGTCCCTTTAAGAGACCGTATATCAATAGTACATACAGTATATATCTTTAGGAGGAGTAATGTTACAAAATGATTTGCCCAGTTTATAGGTTAGGAACAACGAAAAACTGGGACAAATAAATGAAAAAACGGAAGTATGAGCACGATTCTAATATCCAGTGAACTCGAACGCAAAGTTAACGCGGCTTTTTATCGCCCCACAAAAAAATCCGCTACATGCAATGGAGATCGAATGTAATATATATATATATATATATATATAGGGAGAGAGGGAGAGAGAGAGGGAGAGTCTAATAAATAAAAAAGGAAAGGTGAATATGTAGAAGAGGTTTTTGTAATCTTCTTTAGTTTATGGGTTCGTAGTCAGCCAACGCTGTGTTCATTAAAAGGATCTGTCTTTGTACTTCATTTCAGTACATTTTTGTTGTACTAAGAGACGAATATATATTTTAGGTAGCATACTTTTGTAGAATAAAATCGTGGCTAAAGAAATTTGAATAAAATTAAGTGCAATTTCATAAAAATATATTCTATATCTGACAGCAAGTCAAGGCCACATGTCCACGTGGTTTAAACGTTCGATTAGTGAACTGAAATAGGACATATCCTTCACTTTTGCCTTTATAATTTGCATTTATCCTAATAAATATACGTATACAAAATGAAAAACACTAAGCTGCTGTATCGTCAAAATTCTGGGTGAAAGTTCCGCTGAATCTGTTGTCGCTGACTGTGACAGGCGGTCAACTAGTCGCATGAAGTCATGCGCTGGATTCAGTTATCTAATAATGAAAATTCTTGTCGTCAGTTCGCGTGCTTCAGATCACTGTAGTCGCCTGTCCACTGGAAATTGTTTGGCCTTCTAAAGAAATCCAAATGTCCACTTCAACGAGGTGAGGAGTTGTCGTATAGACGTGGTAACAGTTGCAAACACTCATATGAGTCAAGCGTTTCGAATGTATTTAGGAAGATTAGGTTCAGCTACAAGCACTAACTAGGACTAAATAGGTGAAATTAATAGTGCAACTTTGCAATGTATCACAAAATGGGCTGTACGATATAACCGTTAGCAGGACGAGCATCATCAACTATTTTTCAAATTCCAGCAATATACAACTTAGATAGAGCTTTATAGGTATTACTTTAAAGACTTCAACTTCTTGTGCGACAGAGGCAAGGTAAGAAAATCAACTGAATTAAACTTTCAACCAACCATCCATCAATCTGCAGGATTTCAATAACGAGAATACTTTCGTATACGGCTGAAGCAATGGCAGTATCGAACGTGGAACTTGTAACACTGATCGTTTTAAAGGACAACAGTTGCGCTGCAAGGTTGCAGGACGAACGGACCTAGCCAAAATCATCAACGCTGTTGATGTGTGTTGAAAAAGTTGTCCTTAGGTACAACATACGACTTGTCAAATACTTTTCCCGTTCTTTAACTTCTACGTTGTATTATAACTCGACAGGGAGACCGCCTTGGCGTTCACCTTGGCTCAGATTAGCACAGCTTAGTTACGCGGACTATAAGCAGGAGGTTTCCAGTGTTAAAGATGGCTTCCATTCACGCCTAGACCATCTTATAGCGCAAAGATTAACAGACGAACGGTCTACTCACTAAGCTGCAATTGCAACGTAGACTCTCAGCCGGTAATACCCAAGGTCCTTTCGCTGAGAATCGACAAGATCACGTGAATTCGCCTAGTCACAATTGCCTTCTACAGTATTAACCTTTGTCGGTAACACATTTGACTTTAGGGGCAATCGTTTGCCTTAGGGTCATTCATAACTGTTATACTGCGCTAACTTCAATGATGGCTAATGTTAATCTTGTTGTAACTTACGAGGAACAATGAGTCAGAAGTTTCGCTTATTCTCATCGTTATGTTGTAGTGTTTATATATAACAGGGGCAAATTGACAGGCCTCTTCAGCTATGAGAATTTTTCTCTCTACCTGCCGTTGTTTCTATATCTTGCGCGCATACGTTGTTTTCTGCGTGCGGCAGTATTGCCGGTGCCGAATTCCGCTATCTCCTGCCCGATAGTTCAACGCGGCGATTCGACCATGCTACCGTGTACACCATGTATACCTTTATAGTAAGTTAAGTTACCTCACTTACTAATTCGGTTACATACAAAATGCTCAAAAACGTATCGAAAAACTAGCTTATGCTTTTGTAGAAACATCTTTCAGACATGCTTATTTAATTCATTGTGATACATTTGCGTAATATCGTTTACGCGACGTCCGCTAGTGACCCCCTGACCTTGTTCGACCGGAAGCGTATGCACTCTGCCACTTACGCCCGTTTGCGGCCCGCTTCTACAACGTAGTATACATATAGATGAGCATGGAAGCGAACTTTTAAGAAGGTATCCTTAAAACAATTATATATTGTTAATGTTTTATCAGTTTCGATTGATCCGTTTGTATGCAAATCTTAGCGGACATCTTCTGTATGTCTTTTAGAGGTGCTAGTCGAATCTACAGTTTGCATCCTACAGTTTTAGCGAGCTAGTATCACTGAGGTCGCCAAACAATGATAAGACAAACGCAAGGCGTTAGTGTAAATTTTACGCCATAAGAATCTGTGTACGTACAGTGTACCAGCTGATCGGGCAAGCCGTCTCGCTTCCTGCCACTTGGGAATAATATTTGGCTGTGACCTTTCATGGGCCTTTTTTCACAGTTTACATACTAAACCTTCGTAGAAGATGACATTTTTTGCCCTAAATCGAAACCTTAAGAATACGTCTAATATTCAATACGTGATTACTTACCGCATAATTTAGGTGGGCCTCATTATATAAGCCAAACGTCATTCTATGCTGGTAAACTTACTCCTTTTAATTTGCAGAAGTGAACCTTTTTGATGTAAAGTTATTTTCCATTAAGTTCAAATGTATGCACCTTACTATTACAGAATGCATGCTGCTCAAGTCAATTCACTGCTGCAAGCTAAGGAGTGTCCTGTAAGTGCGCTTTTTATTGTTACTATTTAGAATAGCCTTGTGGCAAATTCGGATGCCCCTCATGCGGGACGGCAGGGGTGGAGGTAATATTGACATTATTATTCAACAATAAATAGTTCCTTCGTTGCGAATTATTTGGTTCTTCTCGATGTACTTTTGAGGTGTATTAGAGTGTATTTTTCCCGTGGCCCAGTGCGTTCTAAACATATAAATACGTTAGTGACTAGATACCAAGTGATAACATCATATATTTACTGAGATCATATAGTTAAGAACTTACAGTTTATTTGGATTGGCTTATCCGGCACGTACGGCTAATGGCCGCATAAAAGTGGTAAATAAGGGGGTAGCCAAATCGCTTGGTCTTCAATCAGACCGAATTCACAGAAATCGCTCGTTTCTAATGGTACAATCAGCAGGTAATACGGACCTGGAAACCCATAAAGCGTTTCCTTCCCTACAATCGCTTGAAAATTATAACTCAAAATCAAATAACTCTGTTAATTATAAAACGTCTCGAACGCGGGTCCAGGGGATAGCTCGGACTTGTCACGGGATGCTTCTACGGCTGAAAAGTAAAAAATAACTGGGATTCGAATTTAATCGCACTTTACGGTCTAGTATAGTCTCGCTATCCTTCGTTGAATACTTACGTGTTACAAAATCGTATGCATATAATGCTTAAAAGGTCCATTGAATAATCCTGCTGGGCTATCAGTGTTACCGTCAACTGGGGTGTTTTGTAAGTTAATTAGATGCCAACTTAAGGCAATACCTGTAGATACCATCTTGGTGGTCTTATCATCATATAGGTAAAAAAAAAACGACATAGAGAATCCACTTTTAACCTGTATTAGATTTTACGGTTATGTTTATTCTTTCGAAAAATGTTTTTGTTAAATATAACTGGCTTACTTGATTTAATATATTTAACCTTTTAATTAATCATGTTTAAACAATTTATTTATTAGTAAATGGTCCAGGGTTTAGTCACCGGGCTGTAACAGAGACTGCATTGTATGTGTACGAACTTTGAAACACAATGTGTCTTCGATTCAATCATAATGTCTAATCCGAATTTAATAATTCAATCAAATTCTGTCTGGAAAAAAATGTACTGAACGTGAACTGTCTTTTGCTGATGCGTGGGCGAACCCGCATGAGTTAGCTGCGTCAGATTTTATAGACAGAGACTCAACCGTACAAACCAGCCGTAACTCGAGTCCTAAATAAAATCTGCATCGATAACAAGGGCTAGTTAGACCTTCGTAGAGTTAGGCTCACAGCTTCAATGTGAACACGAGTTATACTGTATCGTAAAGGTCACACATATTTTAGTCAGTTGCGTTTCTATTGGGACTACCGTTCACTTTCTTAATTCTGCGCGATTTATTTTTGCCATTGATGAATACTTTGTTTTCGCCCACTTAAAGCTAAAAAAGGCCATCAGAAATGCTACGTTTATCAATGAAGGCTGACGCCTCCAACGGCGTGCGGACTTTTAGAGCCTCAAATGCGAACTGACCCTCTAAGCGTATTCATATTTCGTATAGTTATTTTGATGGAAAACCCATCTATACGCCTACATGTTACATCGGTTATTCCACGCATCGAGATTTGCTGTTCCTTGTAAAATGGACTGCCGAAACGACCTAAATCAACCTACCACGCTGGCGCCGCTGTGGCAGTTATCGATGTTTAGGTAAATTGTTGCTGCTAGTATTGTACTGCTCAGCTGAGGCAGGATGGTCAACTTGTCTGCATCCTCATCGTTGGATAACTCCGAAAATTTTGAAGATGAATTTTGTATATCTGATGGACACTCGGAATGCAGACGAGGTACTTCATGAAACACACCCGTCGATGTACCTTCCAAGTTTCAGGTTCGTTGACCCTTTGCACTATTCAGAAGCATTTCTTCACGCTATTTTATGCACCCACCAGATTTCGATATTTTGTTGCAAAAGTTTTATGGGGTTAAGAATCAATTAAAAGTTAGCTTCGACTTGTTTGACTTTCCAGCTTTGGGGTGTTGAAAATTTAATGATTATTCGAAAACCGTCAGTAGATCGTAGATCACCCATTCTCAGTGGAATGACTTGTGACGCTGCCTGTGTCACTGATATGCGTCGACGGCCAGCGAATAAGCCTTTGATCCATCTTTGATGTCGATTTCTGATAGTTGTGACGCCCAGCTGCTCTCGGAACTTGACTTTCACCGTAATCAGAACGTATGCTTATATGAGTTTAATAATGAGGTAGTTCTATACGCAAAACTAGATAGATTCATTCAGTAATTTTATTCCGCAGTTAGTAAAGTTGTCTACATATATGCTTTTCGTCGAACTTCTAATTGAATGCAAACCGGTTCTAGTGGCAGATTTTTCGTCTGTGGGGAATCATGGCTGGTCAAATATATGTCAGTTTATCTCAGCGAACCAGTCGTGTTTGTAACTTATTTCACTGTGCCCTGCTACCAAAATATTTAATTAACTTACTAAATGAAAGAAAAACTTAAATAATTTCGATATTCTTCTGTGCCTTTGATGTCTGATAGGCTTTGGGTGCTGAACGTATGAAATTTAAAGGATCTACTTATAGTGCAGCTAATTTTCTTTTCTGTTAATCGTCATTACTCATGTCCAGTAATGGTAGTCGTAGATACGATGCGGCTGTGTGTGTTGCGGCCAGCCGCTTATCACTGTGGCCCACCAAGTTTCAAAACCATCAAAATCAAGCTGAACAACTGACAAGCGCAAACAAATGTTTTTATCTAATAAATATGAGTAGAATAAGATGGAGCCTAATCTAAAAAACTGCGCCTGGTGTTGTATTGGGTGCGCCAGCTATCGAATAGAGGTACACCTATAAGAGTTGGAAATACTTATTTGAGCCAGCGATTTCGGATTGAAATGTTTTACCGCTTTTCTCAATTGTGTGCTTGTCAAAAATATTGACTTCCAAATACTAAGTTCTAAATAGTTAAGAGTAAGGAAGATGCTGCGCTTCATACCTAGGCAAGATTGCTCGTTAGAAGAGATTCAAATAAGCCATAGAAGTGCCCAGAACGTACCAAACATTGCACAGTGAGCTGACTACTCTCACAAATGGGGCATCTGCAGCGTATGGCGATAGCAAACGCCTCTCGTCGTCCTTAGATTCACTTGTTTCAGTGAGAGCTTCAACTTAAGTCGAGTAAGGTGATTTTTTCAAGTCAAAGGTCCGTTACCGTAGCTATGTATACATCTGCGTGCTGATATGCTAAAGGCGGGCAGACGCATCTACAACGGCTTTGTTAGCTCCGCTTTGAACCCTCAACTACAAAATTAACCATACGAACAGCGTCGACCTGTTCCTGATATTGGCTATACGATGCGTCCACAAAAATAAACGATGGATGATCGCTTCGCAGTGAATTGCTAGGAGTCATTCTCGACGTCGCAAGGTCGACCGCCCTTTAGGAAACGCTTCCTTATTAAAAACCAGTACTCACGGCTGTAGCCCTTAACATTTGATTCCTATTTTGTCAGGTTTTACGATGGTGAAAGTTACCCCCACTTTCACTTACGTCAAAATGCATTACCGCCATTCCCCACATCTGATTGGCTCCAATGATGTATAAAAAGCACCCTATAATTTTCCGTTATATCAATAAGGAGTTTGCAGTTGGCCTGGAAGAACTTCTCTGACCAAGTAAAATCTTCGTGTGTAACTTAATGTACGGTATCCGTTTCCCTGTTCTACTGAATAGTAATTGAAATTCTGAGTAATTATAACTCTTAACATTCGACTGCACAACAAGCCATTGCGTCGGCTCTCGAAAATGCGATTTTGTAGTTCAGGTATATAATGATCGGCATCTGTATCTAGAGCGGGCACAGCATGTAGCGCCGTACTTGTAGTCTACAAGGTACAGGGAGAAAACGCAAGAAGAAACAACAATTTTCCGTCGACAAGGTCGAGGCCAAATACCGTTGTTGGATAAATAAGGGCCGATTGCGCCCGTTAATTAAAACACGTTAATAAATAACAGTACCCAATTAATAGAGATAAAAAGTCGTGGACGGTCGCAAAACTCGTTGCTTTATAAACAAATATACATAGGCGATTTTTCCTTGTACTTCACTGTTACTGCTACTACGAAATGAGTCCGTTCGTTATAGAACGTTAGAAATAATTAAGCAGCACCACCTTCCGGTTTATAAACGTTATAAATGAAGCGTGGATCTTCTATTGAGTATAGGCAGCACTAATTCACGAAGATTCGGATGAAAACGTAAATAATTGTCCATGCCCTCTGCTCATGCCGTGAATCTTTAGAACGAAGAGAATAGGTGCAATGTTATTGCGGCGTTGAGGAAGTGCACTGTGGAGAAACTGGCGATCTAGTCTAACCTATCATCATAGACACCATTATTAGCTAAGTATAAGGGAGTACTAATAAGTTGCAGTAGTTTCACTATCCAATGAAAAGGCTAAACGAAATAGTTCCCGACTAGAAGTTACCTAAGGAATATTCTTTAGCGGCAAAAAGTTAATTCCGTTTCAGCGAGCTAGTAATACTTTAATCAGATACTATTATAATATATTATAACAGTATGTCAAAGAGGGACAATATTGAGGATTCCGATAATTATGTGTAACTACAAAGTATAAGCCTAAAGACAAAAAATAGTAGTAAAGTCGCTCGTTAGAAATCCGTTAATCAGCGTAAAGATAATATTTTATATAATATCAGTAGACTTATTGATAAAACTATAAGTGGGTGGAAGTGTTTGCTAAACCGTTGGGCAAGCCTGATTATTACTTGGAACATAAATCACGCTAAATACTTTTTCACCCAGTGAATGCCTTTTTTCCGCAACATAACGGCTTGCAACGCGATGCGCAAAATGTTACTAGAAGAGGATCATCTATCGTTTCATCAACAAAGAAATCTACTTTATTCTATTCTAGCAAGGGTCATTGAAGTATCGTTTCAACTGATTAACTTCACTCTATTGAAGGGTCGACTTCTTGTAACGTCTGAAGGCGTGTGAGCTCACTTTTCGGGTCAGCGATCCTCTGCTGTGATCTACGTGCACGATCGATCTTGTAGTATGAAATTATACACGACAATTCTCAATTCAGACCCGAGTCCTACAGCCCGTCATGCAATTTTTTCAGCACAGCTAGCTACATGCTATAAACACATACACTAATTCCATTTACTCAATGGGCCCATCGTACATTTATAGACCTATCTCACTGCCTCTGTTGCTGACGATTCTGAGTCCATCAAGATTTTTCTGCTGTGCGAGCATTGGTAGCTACCTATCAACGTCACTTTTGCTAGACTTAACGGTTGCTATCCGTTATGCCTCACTAGAAAAAATTATCTACCGAGCCTTTGGTTATAACATAATCTGCCTTTTACTACGCGTTTCGAAAAAAACTTGTAGGTGACTCCTCGCTTGTTCCGATCACGATTCGGCAATACTCAGCGATTCCATTTAGATATATGTGACTATATAAAGGAGCCTTGTTAAAGCCACGACCCAATGGTGACATTTTTACGATGCCTTTGTGACCCTCTGACTTACTCATGCCGAACATTTACCTGACGAATTTGATAAACGCAGACACAGTAACAACAATAACAGCTCCGCCTAAGCTAAATTGTGCTTGAAAGCAAAAACTTTGGAAAATCAAAGCCAATTCCTACTCTGTTTTTATCTATTCGTGTTTATATATATGTATATACATATATATATATATATATATATATATATATATATATATATACAATCCCATTATCTTTCGTCGTCAATATTTCCATCACCTGCCTACCATCCAAGTGATATCAAACAAATAAAAAAGTATAATATTAAAATAACTGCTGCAACTAGAAATAACCTTAATAATAAAAAATCTAATAACAAATCCCACCTTACCGTCTTCGAGCGAATCATATGCTGTATCTATACCTAGCACTACCTACCATATTTTTATGGCCGAGTTGTTGCGCTTCAAAGCAGCTCTGCGTCTACGGGACCGACGGGAGGATTTTACAGCGGAAAATGCCAGGCAATCAAATCGCTTCGCGTATCGCCTCGTTACGCTAACTCGTTACTGCTCTCCGAAGACCTGCGTCGTCATTTTCAGCTCTCAGCAGCAGAAGCCTTTAAAGACAACTTCTGAAGCCGGGAGTAATAGCTCGCGTAAGTTGATGACGATTTTCTTACTTCGTGCACTATGGCGAACAACAAGTGGCAGGGGATGGGTCAATTAAATAAACGCGTCACCCGCTTGGTCGTGCATGAGCTCCACCACAAACTTTGCAGGAAACCGGATTTTCACAAGCCTGCCCCGGACGTGGAACAAATTTCGATATAAACTCATCGTATAAACTAAACGAGATCCGTGTAACCCATACGCGTGTTTTAAATAGTTTTATATAATCACTCTGATGTTGAGATATCCTGTACATGCGCAGTTCTTAATTAAGTGATTGGTTTCTATATATACATAATAATACATGACAACTGAACATGTGATCAACATGAAAGAAGGACAACTTCTTTCTGCATGATTACTATAATTAGAATATAATAGTTTATCGGCGGCTTTGAAGGCTAAGAAAGTGCCGTGCGACGCTTTTGAGTATTTTTCTATTTTTTTTTTTTATTGTGCTTTGTTTGTAAAACGGCGCGTATTCGCCATTTTGTATAGTAGCTTGTTAAGAATATGAACGAGCGAAAATTTAAAAAGGTACCGAAAGAAGTGGAGAAAAAAAAGACAAACAACAATAGCTACGATTAGTTATCGAAGTAAAACTGATGAAGTAAAACACTCAGTCGAAGCTTAGCGCCGTATATTGAAATAAAAACACATGTCGTTCGTTACATCATAAGGCATTGTTCAATCGTTATGTGAAACGGGTACAGTTTTAGACAGGCTTCAGTAAATCATATAATTATCACTGACAGCCGTTGCAGAATCATTTATTACTCTATTTCTTTTTCATCTCAGTGTTCTGCTCTGCGGGTCACAGTAACAGGTGAACTCTATATAGTAGAACTCTACTAATAGATGAACCCTCTAATTGATCTTCTGTTAGAACATGCTGTTAACAATTTATGTTATCCGACGCCACGACAAAATGAAAGGCTTATTTACCAGTGCAGCTCTCATAATTCTAACGTGGGCTCATCCAAATTATTCAGTCGTTTCGCCCTATGCCCATCAGTACGCCGGTACCACTGCGCAAGCCTTACCAAATAACGCATTATGTTAGGAAGTACGTACGGATAGCGGCACCTCATTTCAATCGGAACAGGACGATATTGTTGCTATTCTATTTCTTTTCTTAGGTTGGTTCCAGCTGGAACTTGAACAGCTATTTTTTTTCATATGGCAATATAACGTTCTCGCTTTTTGTGTTTGCATACAAGAAACATCGTTCCCTTCGAGTGGTAACAATGTTCGAATACCACAGATATCCAAAATAAGCCCTCAGATAACAGTAACTTGTGATTAGTCATCTCATTCAGACGACCTAGCGATAAGCAGGTCTGATGCATCCGACTCAGCAGCTGGCAAATCAGTAGAGACGGATCATATCGTCGTATACAATGCGCTTGCAAGATTTACTTCCTACCTTACTGTGTTTAAACTGACATGCGACTCTTGCAGTATACCTGGGCGGCTTATTTGGGTCAGCTTCTTAGTTTTCGCACTAAGGTCAGCGTGTCGATTTAGTCAATTCTCTGTTTAAATTAAATGTTTTTCCGCAAAGCTGACCGTTAACTTTTTGTGTTAGACCACATACACGCAGGTAACAGCGCTATGCTCAGAGCCTTCCACTGATTAAAAGAGTCGGCACTTATTATTCCGATTATCTTATATTTGAGGCTATGCAGCAGCGACCCATGAAAGGCATTTAGCAGGCAAGTATCCCTTACTACCCACCATAGCAGCTTGGAGCATCCAACCAACTGTTCAGGTTGTGCTACTGCCGCGCCAGAAACTCCTTTCAAAATATCCAAAGAGTTCATCTTTATCAAACATTCATCTTTATGATATATATATACACCACAGTTCATCAAAACATACGAGCCGCTGATTTAAATTTTTTGTTTTTATTTTCGTGGCATAGCATTTTTAATGAAATATAATAGACAAGATAGTCGAAGTTGTTGCACAGGTTAGTAACGCCAAGGGAGCCACAGTGGCTGATCTTGACATTTGCCCTCCCAGTATACTGAACAAATGTTTTCAAAATGAGTTCCATTATAGTTTAGCATCTTCGGTGTGTCATCGCTCCGTAGTGTGTCTGTGTGTTTTCGCTGGTGTCTGAAGGTCGCTGGAAGTTTTTGTTAGCGCCTCGTCACGGCGTACCGGTCACCGCCTTCTGCAATGTCGGCAATGTGGAGCAATACAGATACATCCGTTGTGATATCGATATCCATCCTCTGCAACATCAGACGTCAGCATAATTATCTAGTTGCCAGCATCATAAATAGTTTTTGCTTTTTATATTAAGCTAGCTAACGCGGTGGTCCTATTAGAGTATATGGGTAATAGTAGGTCCTATTAGTTTATAACTTGTATATGACTAGAAATATTCCTTAACAGATGCTCTACATTAGAAGAGTAATAATGATTTTATCAGTATTGACAGATAATCTGGACCTCTGTTTGACAGTACTAATGATGTTTATCCACCGTTACCTCCAGCGGAAATGATCTATAAGTTGACAGAATGCCTAACGGTGATACCAGACGTAAAGCGCGAAATGTAGAGGTTATGAACTAACTAGCTTGTATTAGACAATATAGGATATTCTACAACTACCCGTATATAGAATGCAACTAACCGTATCTACTTTTTAGTGACCCCCTAACATTTTTCAACATAAGCAGTAGCATACATACTACACATAACAGCATACCCATCATGTATCAATACAGATTTCGTAGGCCCCATATAATATGTTTCAACTCCCGCTGCGCGAACTTTGCCAGGCCGAAAAAAACACATCTATTTTAAGAACGACCTACAGTTTACTTCCTTCAAACTTCCCATAGATGTTTCCACTTAACGTAGAGCGCTTTACTTGAGTTTAACTGCAACTTATTTTTTTGTATTTATGCCGTTACTTTTTTATGGCCTTCTCTCAAACGACTAATTTAGTCCGCCCCACTAGAAATATTTAGATCTCTTAGAAAAGCACTTTTCCGGACAGGTCCTCGAGTTTACTATTACGCATTTATTTGCTATAGATTGAAAAAGTTAACAGGCGTATCTCTGTCTTGTCTGTAATTTCTGTCTAATGTGGCAGGTGCAAAAAGTCTACCCACTTAAGCTCTTGCAACGGCTGCTTTAACGACTGCGTGTTATATCACGTTTAGCATTGTTATATAGAAGGAAAGCTTACTTTCTTACTTAGCGAGCCATTGTTGCGGAATGGCTTGTTTTATTTATTGCAACTAGACTCTATACAAATCTTCATAGCGTATTTTATTTTTCTCAAACGTTTTCCAGTGTTTAAGACCGTTCCAGTCGGACCAGATGCAAAGCATGGTCCTTTTCAGGTTGAACCTAGCCTTAAGCATGGGCGTGTCTCCCGAAGCCATCGATTAATTTCTTCGTCGCACATTGAGTCCGAAGTACCATTTGTTATGACCTCGTAACAGTTTCACGTGGGCCACTAGCACTGTGACCGCATGTTGTTCGGTGCCGGACGTGATATTCGGGCCAACGAAAATTGGGCAAATTTTTTGCCTTCCAGGTTCAGAATTCGGCGTTTGAGCCTAGAAGATTCCTTTGAGCAGTAGCTCAGCTTTAAGAGTCCTGGTCGTACGCGGTACAAATATCCTCGGCTTATTCGGCAGCTTCTTAATAAGGCGAAATATAGGCATGCACCTTCGAAGCTTGGAGTTGAGGTAAAATTTCATTTGCAACACAAGGAACTGTTATACAACTGACTTACAAAGGGAGAAAGAGCTTTCGAATGACGCTCTGACTTCTTGCTTAACCATATATTTGGCATGGAGGATTGCCTTCTAAAAGTGGTATGACTAAGCCGGCAACGATAAAGTAGTGTATTAGTAGAATAGGGCCTCACAATGCTGGCACCTTCCACGTTAAGAAGAAGTTAAGAAATTCAATTAAGTGAAATAGTAAATTAGATTCCTAATTTACAACTAACTAACATACTATATAATAATTCTAACCCTAATAATAAAACAACATTAGCATTCAAATAGAACTTGATATTTACGTACACAGAGTTTATAAAGCATGCTTCGAGGCTAGAATCGCAAAGATGCCATATCTAATCGTCATCGTTCTGTACGGCTGAAATATCATGTAAGCAGCAGATGCTCATAAAAGACTTTTAAATCGGGAGACATAAAACACCAATGTGCCCTGCCACAATCGTGGCGTCTTAGCATGAACATGCATTTTTCAAAAATTGGCGGTTTCTAAAATAGGTGCGGAACCTTCAGAAAAAAAAGTTACTGACCTTGGAAAACAAGGACAAGAGCAATGCGGTTATGCTTGGACAAACCTGAGCGGATCGAACCTCTGGACCCGCTGACGCAAGCTCGTTTAACGGTCAAAGAGAAACGTTAAAAAAATTTCAAAAAAAAAAAAAAAAAAAAGAAATAGTCAAAGAAGAAAAATTAAATTGCTTCTTTCCAATGTAGCGTGTTTTCAAATCATCTCTATTAGGAAATATTGATCTCATATTGAAGAGCGTATTGTGGTCGACGTAATGTACGCTCATCTGGCTTGGTATCACAACAAAGAAAAGTTTTATCGGACGTCAGCAAAGTATCGACTTCTTAAATCTCGTCCGATCGAAGGTAACGTTCATTCGAGGCAGCGTTGAAACCAGCTGACCTTGTTTCAGCGCCTCATTCTAAATTCAGCCTAACTTCATTCGCATACCGTAACGCTTAAGGCGAGGGTCATTTTTTACGTTGTTATTATTATTACGACAATTACGATGTTAGGTAGTATAATGGCGAAAAAAAGGCGACATTTTTACAATGACATTTCAATAATGCTAATATAGAACACAAATCAAACTCTAGAACTCCGTAAAACTTCTTCTGGAAATAGCCCGATAGTTACGTGCAGTTTTAGTAGACAGAGTTAGAAGTTGAATAACCTTCAAGGGTCAAGTGCTCGTGTCCACATCACTAAATTATGTAAGATTAGCTCGACATATACGAAAAAATACTGTTGTTATGTATGTAATCTTTCTGTATAGTATCAGTGTATAACAGTTTACCTAACTTTACGTCTAGATCTTAAGCAGTAAACTGGCATGTATGCTAAGTTAAAGCCACAATGACCAGTACTATAGGATCACATAATCTACCCTTTACAAGTTTACACGAATCATCGCCTGGTGTTTCTATATATCTACGTGCAATGGTAAAGGAGTTATGAAATTGTATAGCTACCTAAAATAGATCATTGAATTACGCCGACGTTTGCTCAGGCCAATTTCGTTATGGATTTGATTTCTTAAAGTAGTGTTTCTCTAATGTTAAATAATTTCGATTACAGAATATGAGTACGAGTGTGAAGGGTAGCATTCGCCTCAGAAGAACCATGCGCGGCTCTAATCAACTACTCAATTTTATTTTCGGCGCTATTCCACCACATTTTCTACGTGTTAGATCTTCTAGACGAAGAAATAAATCCCTCAGAGCTAATGAATGATAATGGCGCCATGAGTCTGGTCTGAAGCGTGCAGCTAAGGCTAACGGCGGTTCTGTCAATAACGACTCACGCTAAGGTCTTCTAAATGTTTTTTTTTCGATTAGACTTATTTTTTGTCTGTGTATAAGAGATGTACCTGATATTCTGACAGGTCATCAGTCTTCTGATCAGTTTCAGGTGAGAACTGTAACCAGTTATAGGGTACAATACTAGAATCGCAAACTTCATAACAGTTTGTTTTAGCGACAGAACAGATGTTTTTAACAGAGAAGTACACAATCATAATACAGTAATAGTTGTTTAAGTTGAATAGTTCAAACCTTGCTGAAGTTAGTTGTGACTTCACCTATTGTGAGACATGCGTAAGCGGCGCATCCTTCTACGACGTCTGCACACACATCTTTTGTGTTTCATAAATGCCGTCGAGCATCAGAATTCGCCGCTGTAAAAGGCCTCAAAAACAGTGTTTTTTTGACTATTTCTACAACCCTGAATTGCTGTAAAGTTTGATTAAGGATGAAAACATTACTTGGCAAACGTTTAAGATATATACAATGTGTTTTTTTTTATTATTTAATAATTGGCTGTTAGTTAGCTAAATGTATCATTTGTTAACTTTTAACTGGTTTTTTTTTTCGTAAGTCCAGCGTAATGTGGCGCCCCGAGGATCTAAATCATGCTAATATAGCATCGCCTATCACCATGTATCCTATAGAAGAGTCGCAGAAAAAAATGTTAATAGTTCGTCGATTTTTTTTTTCGACAAAAATTGCCCCCCCGCGGAAAACCGCCCTTTCTTCCTCCGAGGAAGAAAACAACTAACTAATCCGTGTTTATGAAAATGTTAATTATTGCTGTTAATAGTGGATTGTTAGTACGCCAATTTTGAGATGGTTTCAGTACTTCACAGGATATGATTAATTGCTGGTCTGCCGACTTATACATATCTAGAACTTTTCTTGGCTTCGAATGTCCATTGCTTTTATTGACCACCACTTTAAACCCATCTCTCGTTCGCTTCGGCATTACAATGCAGAAAAACAAATTAGACCTGATTTTGCAGCATATTGCAAAAAGCATAACGCTATTTAAGTATCGCTCATCTAATCAGAAACCCATTTTTTAAACACAAACTAACATAATTAGGATAATTCGTAAAAAGTAATACGTATGTCGACAAAAATGCTCCCTGCGATTCAGACTTAAAAAAAGGGTCGCCCTAGTTTGTGATTTGAGGGAGCCAAGATCACCTAGAACTTTCCGCCATACCAATACGCTTGAGCCTGCTTGTTACTTTCAGTATAAATCTACCTACATCAAGAGACTACAATATCAATACAGGTGGCTAATAGTGGTATGTAACTGTGATAGGTTAGTCGGGAAATGTATTTTCTTGCTTATCCTAGGGGCACGTTATGGTCGAGGTTCGAAGTTGGGCATAGACATACTTTGTTTATTGCTGGAAGCCAGCCGTGCGACAGAATACCTAAAAGCGATACCGAATTTAAAACTCGAGACATAAGAGCCAATAGGGGCATGACAGGGACTGCGATGGTAATCGCGGAAGACTGTGACTCCCTCTTTGTTGGTTGACATTCTAAAACAGCTCAAAGAACGACTAAGCTTCAAGAACTATGAATTTTTGTTTTCAGCTATTACCCATCCGATAGTATAGTTTATAGTACTGGCAAACCATACAAGCCTTCTAATATTCGCTTCACATTGAGCCATCTTATTAATAGACTAAGATAGTTAGAAAGTTAAAAAACACGCAAATTGCGCCAATCACTAGAACAAACGCATCTATTGCTCTTTCTAATATGATGAAAAAAATAAAACCTAGATGTTATTATTAGGATCTAGTTTGGCTCGTGAGTAGCTTGAATTTCGTGTTCGTTTAATCGTATCATTCGTTATTAGGATACTATCGTAACTCGTCATTCGGTACTGGTGCACACTGTTTTCTTCTGTGCAAGCCTACGAGCTACTTTCAGAGTCGGGACATCTATAACCGGGGTCAGTAACTCACGTATGCATCGGACTTTTGTCATTTATTTATTTATATCGATTTGGCCATCTTTTGTAAGCAAGATAGTTTTGTTTTATCTTAGGGGTACGGTTTTGGGAAGCCGCCAAATGTTATTTCTGGCTTGAACCCATCAACATAGACTATGTATCGAATATATTTTGGAAGCGCTGCTTATTAAAATTACCTGCTTTAGCATCAGCTAGTCGCAGCTATTTTCATTCATAAAAGTTATGACGTTTAAAAGTTATTAAAAGTAAGCCAACAGTTTTTTCGACATTATTTCACGGCAAGTATGGGTTACATATATTGTCTAAGGTGGGATGTGCATGCGTCTCGACGTTCGACACGTGTCTCAAACATTTTTATCCACCGCTATGGTAGTTCAAGACTACCCGAACATGGGATGTTCGCGTCGTATCTTGTTTTGTCACCGCATCGATTCACGCAGACCGATCCCTCCCTTCGATTCAACAAACCTGCTGAAGACAAATTCATTTAATCATAAGAATTATTGTTTAGACATAGCCCGTTATGTGGTCGCCAAAACTTCACCAATCGGTCACACAAGACATCTTTGGGATCCTCAAAAACTAATAGTTAGGTCTTTTTCAATAAACACAAACATGACGTTAAATGTCGACGATAAATAGGCGGATGCTTCCGTTCTATTGAATGACCATATCTTAAATGAAGCTTTGCTGTGTCAGTCATGTTTGATACTAATCTTACAATTTGTCATAAATAGTTTCTCCATAAAAAGCTCTAATGCCGTAGATGAACATGAAAGCGATGCCAATCTAACCGGAATTAACTGAATTGAACCAACAAGTTCTCATTGATGCCATTCAATCTTGCTACACAAGTGTGTTGACTGAAATGTTCAATTTTACACGTATTAGAAGCTTCAATACTAGGCAGGACTTTCGTTGAGCACAATTTTGATGATTTATCTGTAGTACTCGACAAAGCAGTTACATAGCTTACCTCTAAATCGCATTTAGTCCTACCGTAGGCCGTAAGCCTCAGTAATAATCAATGGCCGGTTATTATCACACACCGCAATGTAGCGAGCGATTTGTCTATCCATCTTCAAAAAGCTTCACCTACATCCCCTAAAATTCCTACCTGGTAACGACCTTCAGCTGGCAGATTATCATTCGGCCATTTTCTGTTTATTTCGTCTACAACTGCCGCTAATGTTTTTCTGTCGCTTGCTTCACGTTTTGTTCAATTTGTTGTTCGCTAATGGCGGCCACTGCAGCACACGTATATCTGACCGCCATTGACGAAGTCCGTTCGGGACAGTCGCATGATCTACCCCCCTGGTCCTTCTAATACCTTGTCCCCGTTTCTACCTGCCCGCATCGATTTCTCATAATCATCATAATCATCATCATCATCATCATTGTTGTTGTTGTTATTGTGGGGGTTTGTGGCTCGTGTACCTACCGGATTTGCCCATTGCCACTTATTTTGCTTGTTGACTCGTTTTCGATATTTACCACAGACAGTCTGCGGCATCTATCCGGTTACATGTGTTATAATTGTAACCATCCGCCATTGTTGCTTCCGCGCTGGAATGGACGGATTATCGATTTCATGTCTCGTGCATCCTTCTTTCTGGCAGAGCTTCGCTTGGCGATGTTTTCTTCAGTGTTATCGCTGCCTGTTCACTGCGTACAGGTAACGGACTCTTCACTCGCGAAAGCCCATCGACATATGCCCGTGTGCGTATCTGCCTGCCTCCGGGTCTACGCGATGTGTTTTTGACCGTGAATGTCGCTGGAGAACTTTGCTAGTTCCCGCACCCCCTATTGCTAGCGGTCCGTTTCCCAAATATACACACGCACCGCACCACAAAGCAGAAGCGTACCGTTGCTGTCGTTCCCCATTTTTAGGAGAGACGATGCGGTGGCTTAAGGCTTCTTGTAACCATTGTGCGCATGTGAAAGTGCGGGTTTATGGTCTATGAGTGTGTCTGTGTGCATGTGTGTATGTGCGCGCGTGTGTGGGCGAGCGTGTGTGTGTGTGTGTGTGTTGTACCATGGAGCGGTAGGGGGAAGGCTTTGGTGGTGGTAAAGGGTAGAAGCTATATAAGCAGTGTAACGAGCTTCAACCCTTGTCGAGACCAGCGATTTACAACAACGGCTAGAAATCATGAAGTGCTTTGTGAGTTCTCTGCAAAAGTGTTGCTTCGAACACATTTGGACAAAAACGTTCTTTTATTGTTCTTTTTTTCTCAAAACTTGAATAGATTTTTAAGGATGGTACATATGGCGACCAATTATACATACAGGCGTACTTATATGTTTACTAGTGCATACATATGACGTGCCAGATGGATATAAACGTTTCGCGTTTGTTAATGCGTCAATCACTATGTATGAAATACTTCTATCTGATATGCTCGATGTGTTTTTGACGTTTGCTAAGAGCAAACACAGCTTGAATTAACTGAATGTACACTTGCTCATAATGATTAAGTAACACAGCTTACCCAAAGGTTTAATTTGTGGTGTTTCTCTGTTGCACATTGCATCGTAGGTGCTGGCCGCTGTTCTTCTAGTAGAAGTCGCCCGGGCCGGCTATACCCCGGGAGACAACTTTGATGAGAGTGACATTACAGTTGAACACGATATGGGAGATCACAGCGATGGATTCGGGGGTGGTCTCGGAGGAGGTGTTCACGAAGGGAGTGACCACGTTGGAAACGGATACGGTGGGAATGGTCAGAACGGGGGCGGTCACAGAGGAGGAGGCAATGGCGGTGGATACGGGACTAATTACGGTGGGGGTGGACCCCATGGCGGAGGATATGGCAGCGGAGGTGGTAATGGAGGGGGTGTTCAAGGTGGTGGCTTTCCAAATGGTAATGGAATGGGAGTTCAAGGGGGTAATTTTGGAAATGGTAACGGAGGGGGTATTCAAGGAGGTGGCTTTGCAAATGGTATTGGAATGGTTGTTCAAGGGGGTGGCTTTGCAAATGGTAATGGAATGGGTGTTCAAGGGGGTAACTTTGGCAATGGTAACGGAGGGGGTATTCAAGGGGGTGGCTTTGCAAATGGTAATGGAATGGGTGTTCAAGGGGGTGGCTTTGCAAATGGTAATGGAATGGTTGTTCAAGGGGGTGGCTTTGCAAATGGTAATGGAATGGGTGTTCAAGGGGGTAATTTTGGAAATGGCAATGGAGGGCATATTCAAGCGGGTGGCTTTGGGAACGGTAATGGAGGAGGTGCTCAAGGGGGTGGCTATGGAAATGGTCATGGAGGAGGTGTTCAAATGAGTGGCTTTGAAAATGGTATGGGAGGGGTCGTTCAAAGTGGTGGCCTTAACAATGGTCATGGAGGGGCTGTACAAGCGAATAGTTTTGGAAATCATCACGGAGGGGGTGTTCATAGCGGCAGTTTTAACAATGGTCATGGAGGGGGTGTACAAGGGCATAGTTTTGGAAATCATCATGGAGGGGGCATTCAAATGAGTGGCTTTGGCAATGGTATGGGAGGAGGTGTTCAAGGAGGCGGCTTTCCAAACGGTAATGGAATAGGTGTTCAAGGGGGTAATTTTGGAAATGGTAATAGAGGGGGTGTTCAGGGGGGTGGATTTGCAAATGGTAATGGAATGGGTGTTGGCAATGGTAATGAAGGGGGTGTTCAAGGGGGTAACTTTGGGAATGGTAATGGAGGGGGTGTTCAAGGGAATGGCTTTGGACATGGTAATGGAGGGGGTGTTCAAGGGAATGGCTTTGGAAACGGCAATGGAGGGAATGGTCATGGGAATGGTTTTGGAAATGGTAATGGGGGCAATGTTCAAGGGAATGGCTTTGGAAATAATAATGTAGGGGGTGCTCAAGGGGTTGGCTTTAGTGGTGGCCATGGTGGAAATTTCAAGGAGGGTACCGTCCTTATTGTGAAGGGCGGCGGGGGCGGTAGCGGCCACGGAGCCGGAGGTTCGTTCGCCGTTGCTGGACCTACTCACGTGATTAAGACCGTGCACCGAGTCCGTACAATTGACCTAGGTGGAAAGATTCTATCAAAAACCGGTGGATCAACAAGTCGTTCTCGCGGTAAGGTATGTACACGGACACAAACTATAGCTTTCAATGGCATAAAAGCGTTGTTCTTTCTTTTTTGTAAATTAAATTGCTTTTCTCATGTATCACCGTATATATTTATCCGGCATACATACCAATATTCGCTTTTGCACCCGTCGGTACTCCAATTAGGCGTACGTCGTCCAAGCTGTAAAGAAAGGAACGCTTCACTTAGTTTCTCAGCGACAGTTACCCAAACAGCAAACATTTGGCAGCAAAGGGAATGGCGGATGGGCTCCGGCAGCAACTCCTCAACAAAATATTAACGGTGGCAGAGGCTGGGAACAGCCTGCCCCCCCTCCTCAAAGGAACCTTGGTGGCGGAAGTTGGCAGCAAGGCCCAACTAAGGGTCAACAGTCCGGGGGTCAACAGACCAAGGTGAAACATTACAGCTGGGTGACTTTTATACATATTTAGTAGTACTGTAGTAGTAGTAGTAAAAATTCAGGTGAGACCGGGGAACGAAAGTTGACTGCGATAAACAAGGAAAACAACTAGATATATCTATTCGCTAGTGTTAAGTTATTATTATCTGTTGTGCAAAGTTAGCATGTACCTCAAGCAGGCAGGCTATAACTGAGAATGAACTGAACTTGAAGCCTTCCATCGAAAGTTATGAGAAATCAGTGAGAAACAATCAGCTGATGGAGACTTTCAACATTATGCGTTTTGATCAGCTGAAAAAAAGTACGTTTGTTCTCAGATTTTCGTCATCGAGGCCGTGAAACAAAATACAGGTCAGCATGCCCCTCAGCAATCTGCGGGCTCCTTTAAATCCTTTCATAATGGCAACTCAAACGGGTGGGCACCTGCTCCCCAAAGGACCTTTGGAGGTGGAAACCAAGGCTGGCAGCAAAGTCCCGCACTAATGCCCCAAAAAGGCCACGGAAATGGCAGAGGTGTTCAACAAACTAAGGTATTACCCTTACAAAAATCAGTATCTCACGCATAAAGCAGACAAGGACATGATGCCTGATAGTTGCCACGTCAAAAGATTGCAAAGGATCATTATGTCAAACAACTGATCCGTCAATAACCGTCTCATAGTATTTACAATTTGTACGGCAAAAATAGCAGAAAGTAAAAATGAATAGCTAGATGTATTTTTCATGTTCGCGACTACACTTTCCTCACTGCATCAGTTAATTAATGGTAAATGGAATTTAAACACATGTTTAAGTACACGTGACAAACAAACGGATATCGCATAGGTTTAAGTCGAAATATGCGCTACTGGGAGCAGTTTTTACCAATGGACTTATCAAATTCTTATCTCTTAGGTTATGCAAATGGTTGCTGGACCTGGGTGGCCGCAAGCTGTACAGGCCCCTCAAAGGAATCATGGTGGCTCATTGCAGCAGAGCAAGGTATAAGCGATAAGGCAAATGTTTCTTTCATCTCAATTTTCCATACCACTACTTGAATCGGTGTCTTGAATTTTGCATCCGGGTCTACCTTTATTAAGCATTAGTTCAGACAGCTGGCCTTCATCACGAAACAAAATGTGTCTACGCGTGGTTTCGAACAAATATGAGGTAATGATATGTGATCCAAGAGGCCTACTAGCACGTTATTGACGGTAATTAAACCGCACCACTAATCACAGCAGCCAGTCTGTAAGTATAAATAGGAACCTTTTTTTTCACATCATCCAGGTATACGTCGTCCAGGACATAAAGGAAGCGACAATACACCCCGCACCTGCGAACTCGTTCAATGGAGGCAATGGAGCACATAGAACCGCAGGCGGGAGCTGGGCGCCCAATGGCGGCGGGGGTGGTAGTTCTGGAGGATGGTAAGACTGAGGATTGTGTGAGATTATCAGTCGCCCCGTCCATCTAAACCTGTACCTTTAGCAGCTAAATGCACTACGAGCATAAACGTCACTCACCGGGACAACCTACATTTGCATTTAGACAGCAGCAGCTGCAACAAGAAGACGTACGAACTTGCCAGCCAAATAAAGACAGGTCACTCTCGCGTTTTACCCATGCTCATAATATGCTATGCACTATATACGCACAGAACTTTGGTAAAACGTACAGCTCCGATGAAACGTATAGCAACATTCATCAACGAGAATTAATGAAGATCATAGTTAGAAAAAACAGCTAGGCAACTGTAGGATTATTCATGCACCATTTTTGTATGCCTTCATTCACAACCACCATTTCCCACTGATGCCCAAATGTTTGCAATGATAAAATCATATCATCACCATACCTTTTATATATATATACTACAGTGGTTAAAAGGATCCTGTAGCGCTGTTGTAAATCTCTATCTTTATTCGCAGAAAGAACATCCCGGTCGCTCGATCGCTGCTTATTGTCTCAGAGTCATGTACAGATGAATATACATAAATACAAATACTCACACACGTACACACCTACGTACTCGACAAATGAATTTAAATGCTGAATAATCAAATCTAGCCAAGAAATAGCTTAATATAATGAATTTTCAATAAACAAAATCGAAGTATTACTAGTCGTCGTTGGGAAAATACTCCTTGTGTGTATTCTATTCCATTGAATGTGAACGAGAAGTCAAGTATTGATGAGACCTTGTATGTATTCTAGTTAGTATTATACCATTTATCGACTGCACATCTAACCTATTTGTCATCATTTTTATATTAAAGGATAATGATATTGTTTTGCAATGATAGGTGAACCTGTTTTGCTGCCTACGTATGGATATATCTATATATATAATATGGAATAGTCAAGCATCGTGATTTTAGGGTGATTGCGTCGACAATCAGTACACGATCCTCTGCTGCTACTGTTGCTGTTAGTGTTGTCGATCTTAGCCACCCCATGGAGACATCAAGAGGTCGTGGGTCAATGATGGCTTCGCTCATTGTAGTGTATGTGATGGCCATGGAGAGGACCCATGTTTTGCGCCACTCCTGCAAAAAAAAAACCTGTTCCTACACAGCTAGCTATACTTTGCCGCTTGTATCGGCCGTAGTAGATGGCCGAACCGGGACACAGCCAGCGACGAAAACTGGATAAACTCCTCCCTGAACCAAGGTTTGTAAGGGAGGCGCTACTAGTAGTAGCGCTAGTAGTAGCGCGAAAATACAAAAAAAAATTACGTCTTGATCTGGGACAGGTTTGAACACGGATCTTACTAGGTAGATTTAAATAAAACGGAACATACGTACACGTTTATTAGCGGTGTTACAAGTTATCTTGAAAATGTTCTATGGACATCTGGTGTTCTTTAAGTAATGTGTCCGATGCTAGGATAGGCAGTTTGAACTTCAGCTCAGATTGATTCGACACGGTATTTGTAATCTAAGTTTTTTACGAGAGGCATTTTATCGTCTCTCATGGAATGGCTTCTTTCATGTTCAGGCCGTTTGTATATAACTACACTATACCATTTTCTATAAGTGTCACACTATGACTGGTTAATGAACGGGCGTTACATTACTGTGATTGTCAAGCAGTGTGTTGCAATACTCCACAATAATGTATGCATAGGCATATAATAATTATGTCATCTATATCTGTTATGGGTCGTTGGGCTATTTCTCACGATGAGGATACGTGTATCATGATGATGATGACGACGACAACCAGCGATTTCTTCACAAAGCGTTTCAGAAACGTTTATCGTCGACTGTCTGCCGAAACGACTTACTCTGTTTCGTCTGGTCTAGATTTGTTGTCTCTGTAAAAAGCGTAATAAGAGGTGTATGTCGACCACGTAATGATGGCGAAATCATGAGGGGACTATGGCTTGTAGTTGTGGGGATGATGTGCTCATAAGTACTGGCCAGTGCTGTGCAGGCTGGGTATTTCTCATGTGGAAGAGTCTTCTGTGGCAGGACATACGCTGTCTGGGATCTCAGTGACCAATGGGGCAGGCACAGAGCGTTAAGCACACAGGTGCCACCTGTCCAGAGTAGGTGTGTTTCTGTAAAATCAACAGCACCATCTAACAATTTGATTTGAAGCGACCAGTTACAATATATGTATACAGCATATAGTGGTTGAGGGGAAGAAAGATGCAGTACCACTGGAGGACCGTATTTATATACGAGTATGTCGGGAACGCCAAAATACCATGTTTTCTTTCCACAAATTTTCCAACAATTTAGATCCTCAGACTCGTTTCCATTGCATTACTACGCGTAAATCGGTTTGGCTCCTCCAAAGATTAAAGTGATTCGTTCGTTCCGGTGTCGATTAATGCGAAGAACGAGTGTCAATTATTATAGTGGCAATGTGTGGCACCTTGTTTAGATTTTGAAGAAAAAATTACTTTTTAACTCAGCCAGAAATGTAATTACACTGTTATGGTTGATACTTCTTTATGGGAGCGAATAGTTTCTCATTTTGAACTGGCAAGTTGTCTTCATCAGCTGATTACCGACTAACAAAAATGTGTTGTACAGAAGATTATTGTTTATGCATACTCAGCTCAAATATGTCCGGCACATTTCTGATTGTAGTTAATTATTAAATATAATAGGTAATTTATACAAAAACAGATTATGTTTAGTCCAAACTCATGCTTGATCGAATTCAGCAAATGACCCTAATCAATACACAAATGTACCACGCATAGCTTAAGGAACGCCCATGAATATAGATTTTTTTTTCCAAGTAAACTAATATAACAATCCGATTTTATTAGAACATATATCTTAAGCGAAAATGATTTCTCTTAATATAAAGGTTACGTACATAAATAAATCAATTTATCAGTATTATATACATTACATGTAGTAAAAAAGTTAATTATATACAAAAAAAAACGTAGACACGGCAATGTTATGTACATGTAATGTAATTATTCGTGTTTAATT